>NW_024426230.1:6830679-7122973 GCF_017311325.1 Ursus maritimus
AGGCGTCTCAAACATACACTCCAAATTTACAACACCAGGGTGATGAAGGTTCTATTAAAGATAAATAAAGCACTTGAAGAAAATGAGTTTTTTGATACTGTTTGGCAAGCTCACTGATTATATAAAACCATTCAAGCTTAAAGCTATGGAGAAACCCACACTTCAGATTTTTAACATTTCTAAATTCCACATGTGCTGCCTTATATTTTTGAAATTCTAATGTCTCCAAAAAATATATCTTTACTTTCTATGCAGAGTGAAATTATTTTTTTTTCTATGCTGAAAAACCTAAGTTCCAGCACAGTGAATTGCTAATTAGGTTTTAATTAGAATGCCATATTGAGAAATCTGTAATTTCTCAGGATCATCTCCAATATTAAGCATACCACCCTAAATAAGCATACTAGGCCATCTCTACACACTTGGTGGAAAGTTAATGTGGACAAGAGGAGATCCGTACTTGCAGCGCATCCGACGGCACTGAGGAAGCACTTTAGTCAAAACCTTTCGCAATTGCTCTGCTACTAGAAGCTGCAGTAGCTTGCTACCAACGCTCTTACCCAGAGTGAAGATTGCCAGGAAAACAGCAAAAAAAAAAAAAAAAAAAAAAAAAAAAAATTTATTGAGCCCATGTTTTGTTTGGTACCCCATGCTACATGGTAGTCCTGCATGGTTCTCAAGCACTCAATAAATATTTCCACAATAAAGCAATGGCTAATGAGAGGCTGCATTCGGCTTGACATGTTAATTGTCACACATGTCAAGTAAAATTACTCTTAACATTAGATGGACCCTTGTGATGATGCTTCAGTCTGAATGTTGCTGTGGGGTCCTCAACAAAGCCTTCGATCATCTGACCTTTATTTTATTTTTTTTTTCCGTGTGCAACAACAAAATACCCTAACATTAAAAGAACTATTATACATTCCACTTACATTTCAACGAGAAACAGAAAAAAAAATCACGAACACAAACTACCTAAAGAAAAAAATCAGGGACTAACTGAAATGTGCTAACAGCTGAACAGAGAAAATTCAATAAATAAATGATTTTAGAAAAAAAAAATTCTCCTTCAGTGATAAAACTGCATGTAAAATGAAATTTTCACAAACTTCTTGAACCTGAGACGGCTCGCTATTTAAATGACCTCATGGATGGATACTAGCTGGGGAGGAGCAGAGGGGGCTGCAGGTGAGTCTGCACTGTTGTTGCCCTCCTTCTGCCCACGGGCAAGGACAGTCCTGCGTGAACTAGATACCGAGCCTGGCAGAAGCTCCCATGATGATAACCCGTCTCTCAGGACACCTGCCCCTACTTAGGCCGTGTTGATCTCTACCTCAGACATCTGAGGGTCTTTTTGATTTGGGTGCCTTGGTGCCCAATCCTGTACCATTAATGTGGTCAGGGAATAGCAAGTTTCTGAATGTGGTCTGAGCAGATGTCTACACATCTACCCCAAAGCCTTCCACCTCCAGAGGGCTGGAGTCCCTGTTCTTGAAACTGTCACACTGTTCACTGGTCAAAACTGGCTACTGCAGGATAGACTAGGCCTCCCGAGTCAGAGCTGAAGCACATGGAGAGAGGGGGAGATGAACAAAACGACTACTTCATTTGTCCTGACTGGCTACAAGTAAGACCGGACAGCTGCTGGGCTTTGACCATTGTGGGGGTGACAGATCGCTGAGTGGGAGACGCCGATGAACGACTCCATGAATGTGTCTGATATGCGGTATGGAGTACCGCTGATGGCACTGCTCCTATCTGAGCCTGTGCCCAGGCTGCCACATGGGCTTGAATCCCCTTCCCGGATCTAAGAGCCACACTGAGTGGAAAGACCACCAGCCCCTGGGGTATCCAGGCATTTCAGCTGTCCTCTTTTAAATCAGTGATGAAAGAAAAGGGTTTAAAAGAATGACATGAGAGTCCTGCCTGAGTTATGATTCTCCTGGGACAAGTTCACTGTGAAATGTGCTAAGTGTACCTTCCTCTTTGAGTATCTACTGAACTGATTCTTTTCTCTATTTACTCTAACTTTAAGCATTTAAGCAGTGTTCTGGAGAGTTTGGCTTTTTTTTTTTTTTTAAGATTTTATTTTTTCATCTGAGAGAGAGAGACAGAGAGAGCACAAGCAGGGCGGAATGTCAGGGGGAGAGGGAGAAGCAGACTTACCACTGAGCAGAGAGCCCATGTGAGGCTTGATCCCAAGACCTGGAGATCATGACCTCAGCTGCAGGCAGACGCTTAACCATCTGAGCCACCGAGCATAGCTTTCTTAAATGATCAAGGCCTTGTTGACTGGGTGAAGCACAGGAACAATGAATAGGAAAGCAGGAGACCGACAGAAGAAGGTAGCAAGGCAAGGGGTCTCCTGTGTAGAACCCAGGAAAAGCTGGAGTGTGAAGAAGATCAATGTAAAGGGAACTCAAGGAAGGGCAGGGGAGAACAGAAATGGTGTTGCTTCTGTACACCCTGTCTTGGCAGTGAAGGGTGGCGGAGAAGAGGAAGTCAGGAAATGGCCAGGAAGCGGTCCTACCTAAATTATCCAAATACATATGCAATGTTGATTCTCATGTGCTTCTACTTGCATTCCTCTAAGTAAGTGAGGTCTCAAAAGTACTAACGTCCTGTGTATTTCCTTTTTCCTTTTCCCTATTCTACAACATGACTTAAGGAGCCCCTATACAGAGGTGAGGACTTAAATGGGTTTATCTGTTTGGTGTATTCCCAGCATGTTCTAGGCCAAAAGTATGGAACAGATTAATGAGATTGTTCACTGTCAACTATCTTGTGCCATGTTCACTGTAAACTCTGAAGGACTCTAAAATATCCTCTACTGGGACACCTGGGTGGCTCAGTGGGTTGGGTGTCTGCTTTCAGCTCAGGTCCTGATCCCAGAGCCCTGGGATTGGGCCCCGCATTGGGTTCCCAGCTCAGAGGGGAGCCTGCTTCTCCCTCTCCCTCTGCCTGCTGCTCTCTCTGCTTGTGTTCTCTCTCTGTCAAATAGATAGAATCTTAAAAAAAAAAAAAAGTGTTCCCTATTAACATCTTTATGAAAAGGGTAAGAGGAAATTTTGCTATTTTTAACTATTTGAGTATAGTTAGATATATAGATTTATAAAAAATTCAGTAAAAGCACCTGACTAAAAGTCATTTATACTCAACTGGTAAAAAGATGTTTTAGAAAAGTTTAGACTAATATGTTTGCTGCACTTGGCCCTTGTTCTTTTATAAAAATCTTTATGCTTTATAGGTTTGCTAAAGAATACATTGAGTGGTAGTTGAAAAATCTTTCCAAGAGCAAAATTACTTTTTTTTCCTGCAGAGCTGATATATAACAAGTTGACATTTTTAAAGTTCATCCTGTGTAGCTGTGATAAGGCCATCACAGATGCTTACTCATGAGCTGTATTTTTTGCATTGAACCAAATGACCAAATTTGTTTTTGTATTTGACAGTAACAAAAGAAAAGAGAATAAAAAGAATCATGCCTTATTTATCCATATTCTCCATATTATACTGATGAATACTTCTTTACCCTAGAGAAGATAATATTTGGAGACTGGAAATAAAAAAAATTTCAAGGCATTATTTTCTCTTCTCACGTATAATTCATATTACCTTTTTAATTCCCTAAGGGTAACCCTAAGATAAGCTTCAACCCAAGTGGTCCATGTGACTTGTTCACAAATTTACTCTTCTATATAAAATATGAAATAACTTTTCAACTTTTCCTGCTAATGTCCAAAGTAACCGAATTAACTTAAAAGTGACTTGATGACCGTAACACTATGGCAGACTAGTGTTCAGAAAGAATTGTGCTAACTTCTCAGGCCTACCTCAGGAATTCAGATAATAAATTTCATGGCAGAGTAATCTACTACTGGACTCTCTGGCCATCTGTTTGTTGCATTTAAGTAACTTAATTTTCAGGAAATGAAACATTTGGTCAAGTACAGGAAAGAATAGTGTCCATTCACACTTAACAGATTGATGACATATCCATGGGGTGAATATAAATTATTCTGAAGTCTGGAGGAAATACCGTTTGGAGATCAAGACAAAAATTTTCCTGATTCAAGTTGCCTAGAAAATTCTTATGTAATCAATGGGAATTAGTCACTAAAAGCAAAAGCTTTTATAAAAGTTATAATATTTTATCTAAAAAAAAATAAGGATTTAACTAATTAACATTTTTAGTGTATGCATACATTCTATTTTATATTTTTTGGATTCATGTTAAACAATATTTCATTAGTACTTACATTCTTTAATTATAATAGTGTTGCTTTATTTAAATCCTCAACTCTGAAGTTGAGTATTCATTCCGTATATTTAGCTGTGGTAAGTTAAAGGTGTCATGTTTTCCCCTTCTTTATTCTGCCTTTAGGATTATTATACTCAAACATATGAGAGGTAGGAAAGAGAATTAGAATCAACATATCTTTTTAACAGGTTATTTAGGAGCAATACAGCCTTAATATGGGGACTTCTGAATACTTTTCTATCAAACACCTGAATGATTTAGTTCATAATGAGACAGAAAGAAAGAAACTTAACAGTGATGAGTCCAAGGTCTAAATTCTAAATGGCATGCAGAACAGAAGGAAGAATATTCCATTACACAGTGGTACTGGTGGAGACATGAGGTGCCTTTCTCAGAAGTAAAGCACTGTGGCAATGGATTTGTTGATCCTCATTACTGCCCGTTTGCCCGGGTTGACAGAAGACCACACACACCTTCTAATCCATTTTCTAATCACATTCTCTTACAATTTATACTTCATTCAAGGCCGCTTGAAATCACCATTATCTGAGGCCTTATAAAGGGGAAATAGTATGTAATTCCCGGAAAGATGCTACAAAAGTCATTGTAGAAAGCAGATGATTATAAGACTCAGTAAAGATAATATCAAAATTGATCAGGGAAGCTCAGCTCTCTCTCCTAAATTCCAGAATCTTATATCCAAGTGTCTTTTAGGTCTATTCATATAAATGAATGATGCCAACAATGGGATCAGTGTCTTTCCATCCAAACTCACTCTTCTGGTAGTATTTCCTCTCTTGGTAAATGGCTTGTCATCTAGGTCAGAAACCCGAGAGTCATCCTGAACACTCCCTTCCCTCTCACTTCTAACAACCAGTTGGTCTCTGAAAGTTTTAGAGCTCATCCCCTTAATTTCTCTCACACCGATGCCTCGCCTTCATCCTCAACCATCAATGCGTTGGTTTGAGCCTCATCTCCTTCCTGGGGATGGGCCACAGCCTCCCAAGCAATCTTGTCTTAGGTCTTGCTCTCCGCCAGCCCATTCCTCAAGGGGCTGCCACTGTGGTTCTGATCCATCTAACTTCCAGTTCATAAGGGAACCACCCCTAGCTTCAGGAGTAGATATACCCCATTAGCGTGGCACACAGGACCCTTCACCAACAACTACTTATCCTCCTCCCACCCCAATATTTCCCCAGCTTCTTTTCTTCTTCTCCTACATATCTACCCTTCCCTCTAGCCACAGTAAAGTATTTTCCAACAAGTATCATTCTGTCTCTCCTTTCTATACTTTCATATATACTTTCTCTCAGCCTGAACTGGACCATTTGCCTGGCATGAATATTTAGTGGTCAGGCAGCTTTTATTGATTCCCAAAGTCTGACTTGGATGTCTCTCCACCCTCTTCCCTCAATCCTTGATAAATTCTCTTTCAGAACAGTTAACACATCATACTCAGTTACTGGTGAAACTGTGTGGCTTACCTAACAAGACTACAAGCTCCATAGGCCTATATTTCATCAGTTATATTCCTAGTCAGTATAAGCTTAGTGCCTGGTACATATTAAACGTCCAATGCAAATTTGTAAATTTGATTGAAAGATGAGTTTCTATATCTCCTTACTTTTTAGTATATAGATAACATTCTTTAGGATTTAAATGCTTTTACTGAAGAGATGATAATGCATATCCAACATATTTAGTCAGCACATTTTGCATCAGATATGCTATATGCTGATATCTTCTCTTCATATAAGAATACAGTACATGAATTTTTCATTGTAACTTCACTTGAATTTGCTAGTAAGCAATCTCAGGATTCTGATGACGACTAATATCAGAGATGCCACCACTGGTGTGAGTCGAAAAATGATTTTCTGAAGTCTCAGGGGAATGACAAAGACATCCTGGTGGTTTCCAGATACCACTCCTTCAAAATATACGAGTTCTGGCTACCGCTCTCGTAAATACTTCAGCATCTTTGATAGGAAGAAACCCATAATTTTGCTGCTTTTTGGGTGATTTGTATTTATTTTATATCTAGTTCTCAATAAGGAGATATTCATAGTTTCAGCTCATTCTCAAAGGCCACTAGGCAAGAGTCATCAGCCAGAGAGAAGCAAAGCAGCAGCAGCTAAAGGCCACCATCAGAATACTCCTTCCAAATTATCCCTTTCCCTCCATGCCAACCTCCATCCCCGTACATGAGTTGTGAAAACCTAATTTCCTAGGATTTCATTATTGTCCTGAGGATGAGAAATAAAGCAATGAAAATGGGCTATTCAGATAATAAGGATCACCATACTTCTGCCTTTTCGTGTAGAGAAGGCCTTTGGACTCCCACCTCTTTCTCCATTTTTGCTTTAACCCAGAGCAGGCATGACTACAAGGAAAGTCTCAAGGCGTGGTACTTAATTTCACGAGCACAGTCCCCGGACACAGACTGCCAGAGTGTATATAAGCTCTGCACTTCCCAGCTCTTGACTTCCATTTCTTTCTAGGTAAAATGGTATAAGAAGAATGTGTCTAATTCTGAAATGTAAGTAGGACTTAATTATTTAATGTGTATAAAATACTTGAATTCATGCCTGGTACATAGTAAAGGTTAACTGATATTATTATTAGGCAGATTTTCTATCATTTTAAAAAGATCTGGGTCACATTTCTCTCTCTGGTTTGATACCTGAAAGTTTATAGTAAGTGGCAGCAAAGAAAATTTCTTTTTGCTTTTCATCTAACAGAGGCTACAGGGTAAGTGTGAACTGCCACAGACTTGCACCTGCCAGTGTGTCCTCCCCCATCTTTCCCCTTGCTGTGCTTGTAGACCTCAGTGATGGCAGAGGTGTGGCTACTCTGAGGTCAGCCAAGTGAGGGCTGTGTTGCACTAGGTGAAGGCCCTCCTGGCCTTACGCAAGAATGGCGATCACCTAGTTGTGTATAAACATGTGCCCATTTCATGCTCAGTTGGCAAAAGGTCTACAGTTTAAATGGGCTCCGACTTTAGTTATCTTTTAGCATTTTTGGCAAATTTCATCTGCGAACTTTTAGAAAGGTACGTTGGTAATAACCTAGAACAAAATAAAGCTAACATGCACTGTCAGAGGAATAAATGCATATGATGTTACTTCAACCACAAGACCAGGTATAACAATCCATCCTCTTTAGACATTTAGATCAATGGGGCCACAATCAAATTGAATCCATTGGACTCCTGGAACTCAGAAACGTTCATGTAATTTTTGGTAATCTGCTCATACCATCCATCAGAACTGGAATGTAATTTACTTCGGTTGTAGCAGTAGTTAGCACAGATTGATGCTAGTTTAATATAGTCCAAAATTTTGTGAGAGAAACAGTAAGCTGAAGTATCTTCATTAACTGCTAAAAACAAGAGATATACCTGTATCGTGCCTGGCTCTCAAGACAGTCAACTTGCAGGTGGCCAGCTTGTAATGCACAGTTTACCACAACATCTTAAATTAGCTTTGAGTCTTGTATTAAGTAACACTGGCCCAATAAATAAAAGGAAAAGAAAAAGAGAAAGGACCAATTTAATATTTGCACAGCAAGAAAATCAGCTGAGGTCTGATGCATGACTTATCTACACATCTCTGAGTCATTCTTCTCTTCATCAATTCTGGAAATGCTTCAATCTAGCTTTAGATTCCAGGGTTGCTGCGAACACATGATAAATATAATGAGCCCTCTCCTTTCCCTCTAAGAGAAGAAGCTAAGGGGGAGAAGGGAGAGTATATATAAAACAATACTTAAAAAAAAAAACCCTCCCATCATCTTCTCTCATACTGTTTCCAGATTTTTTTGACTTTTCATCAGGTGGAAATAGCATAAAGATACGTGATATTTTCCAACCATCACCAGGAATCCTTCAAATTAGAGGTACATGGAAAATTAAAAAAAAAAAAAATCTAGATGTCCTAAGTCTGTCATCTGGACTGATACACTGAGGTCTCCTTGGAATTAATGTCTATATATGGGTGAATTTGATACTGTAATTTTGAGGGGAAGGGGGAGTGATTTCTATCAGGAGAATCTGGGACAGACCCTCAAGAGAAAGGATCTTGTACGTACTCCATTACCGACCCCTTGACCCCTAACTAAGGCCAGAATTCCAAGTTGACTAGGTAAAATGTGTTGATATTTGACAGCCAACAACAAAGACTTCAGAGACAGAAAATTAACGAGTTATCAATACCGTAAAAAAATCAGTGTTAGCAACATTTCCCCCATAAAATATGACCCCCCCTTCTTCCATGCTATTACTCAGTTTGTGTTTAGGGGAAAGGCAAGAATTAAAGCATGGTTGTTAAAATAGAAAAATTGAAATTTGTAAATCAAGATGTGCTTATTGTATTTAAAAGCGAAAATGGCTCAAATATCTGGATTTTTTTTTTTTCACTTTGCTATCAAATGCATAGCAATGGAGACACATCTGGAACACTTTTTTATTTCCTGTTCATCTATCTGGCTAGAAATACGAGTGCATAAATCCAATCTAGTCTTGGTGTTAGATTTCAAGTGTAATTTTTAACAAATCATATCACTGTAGCCCAGCTTCTATATTTAGATGCCAGCACTCCAGAAAGCATAACATTCTATTATAGTGTTAAATGATCTGCGCAGACACATAATCTTTCTGACGTCTTATATATCAGATAATGGGAAGTGGAGTGAGTATATAGGGTCTACCGGACAGGAATAGAAGACAGAACGTTATGTGCAAAAAGGTCAAATGGTGATATTTCACATTTGTGTAAGCTTTCGGTGCCAAAATGTGTCTAATTGGCATATTCTCAAAATTAAACAAGTTCTTAATTATGGGGCTTTAATAAGTGAAAAGATTGTATTCACTTCCAAGATGTGGGTGACCTGGATATCATACACAGTATTTTCTAAACTGTCTTAATGAGGGAATCTTGACCCCCCATCCCCTTCCATGAAGAAACTCAAAAGACTAGTGTTCTTCCAAAAATATGCTGGGGAACACTGATTTAAAAAGCAATTTATATATAATGTAATTTAGTTCTCCGAAACATTCTTGCAAACCAAGTACAGGAAGTCAGATGAATTCCCACTCATAATTAAGGAAATCAAGGTTTAAAAAGATTTACTCCTCTCCACCCCCAAGGAAAAGGAACAGTTTTGACTTGGAACCTGGCTTTTTGACACTAAGTTTTCACTGTGACTAACTTCTTACAGAACACGATATATATTTGGAAAAATTTCTAAGTTCCTTTTCCTTTTCTTATAATAGATCTTTGTTTCCTTTTTTCCTCTATTTTTGATAGGTATATACCTAATCAATGGGCTTCGTTTTTTGGAACATGCAGAAGATAACAAGATTACCTCAGAGCTGCAAAACGTGTCTTATCTAAAGAAACAATTCCTTGAAAATTCTTCATGCAATAAAATACAAAGAAATATTTGAAGAAATACAGTAAACATATTACATGAAACGATAGAAGTATAAACTAACCTCTCCCTACACACTAAAAGAAATCAAATTTTGCATATTTTTCTCTAGAGAAAGAAAAATTGACTCCTTCATGATTTTTTAAAAAAATCACCAGTCTGCAAAACTTCATTTTTCCCACCCATGCTTAGCAGTATTATTCTCTGGTTTTCTTTTTTCTTTTTTCTTTTTTTTTTAAGATTTTATTTATTTATTTGACAGAGAGACAGCCTGCGAGAGAGGGAACACAACCAGGGGGAGTGGGAGAGGAAGAAGCAGGCTACCAGCAGAGGAGCCTGATGTGGGGCTCAATCCCAGGACCCTAGGATCATGCCCTGCGCTGAAGGCAGACGCTTAACGACTGAGCCACCCAGGCGCCCCATATTCTCTGGTTTTCTATCATGATCACCTCTTCTCCACCTCCTGATCACCCTTCTAGACTAAGAGAACAAAGCCATTTACTTACAAGACATATATATTTCATCTTGCTCAATGAAGACAAATTGCCATGTTTTTAGACAAAATAATAAGGAATGCTTTATTATCTTATTGGCACACTCTGCAATTCCGTATTCCCCTGGTTTCTTCAGTGTGGCGACATCATTTGTTCAATAAATATTTACTAAGCACCCATCAGGGGCCAGGCATATGTTAAGGTACGTTTCAGCCTGAGTCTAGGCTTTGAGTCAACCATGTTCTTTGTTATGATGAAACAATGTGTTCCTAGGTTCTCTATATAGGGAATTCAATATCAAGTTATTGGAACTGGTTTCTAGGAGCTAGGCTTTACAACCTAGTGGAGTAGACTCTACAACCTACACCTTAATAAGTATGGAACCTTTACTATCTGGCACTGCTTAGAGTTTCACAAAATTATCATATCCAAGTCTTATAACATCTCTATGAGGTTTTCCAGAGAAGGAAACTGAGGCTCAGACGATGTAAGTAACTTATCCAAGCTCCTAAGAACTCTTAAATAATGAGTCTGAGCTTTGAACTGAGGCATCTGATTCCAGAACTCATGTTCTTTAAATGCTGTGTCACACATTGCTTTAATTCTTTCTGTGGACTCAAATCCATTTAGGACTGGGGTCTTGCCTGTTCTAACTGGTATGCCTCAGGCTCCATGCCACTTCAGCCTCCTCACTATGATCTCACAACCCATCTCAGCCTATTGTCTGGATTTCTGAATACTGCCTGTGGTCAGTCTTCTCTTCTCAGTGTTCCGTCCGCCTGTTATGAAATCCACCTTGACAAGCTGCCTTGACGATTCCTTATTGTCCTGACTGGCAGGACATCCCCTGTAGCTCATTCTTTCTCTAAACCCATGTACCACCACAGTGTAGTTCTATGTTACCAAATCCCCTCTTGATCTTGAGGTTCCACTGTCTTTAACATGTCACTCTGACATGTTCTCGACTTCCTTTGCACCCAAAGCCCATTTTCCCCCCCAGGATTCAGCTTTTGAGACAGCCTGTAACATCGGGAACAATTAACAGCCATTCTACAAACTCTTCCTCCTCATCAAATACCATAATTTTCTCCTAAAATTTAATGATTCATGCAAAAGGTTTTATAACAAAGGCCCTGAAAATTTAATACAGTATGTGATTTAAGACAATTTTGTCAAATGTTAACCTATTACTTGTAATGCCTTTACTACTGTGCTAGGCATTGTGAAAACTGAAAAGGCGTTGCTGAGACTTTCAAATTTGTTTCTAATCTAATCATGACATAAGAAGCATTCGATACGTATTACTACTTTATATGAAGACTAGAAACCATAAGTAGGGGCGCCTGGGTGGCACAGCGGTTAAGCGTCTGCCTTCGGCTCAGGGCGTGATCCCGGCGTTCTGGGATCGAGCCCCACATCAGGCTCCTCTGCTATGAGCCTGCTTCTTCCTCTCCCACTCCCCCTGCTTGTGTTCCCTCTCTCGCTGGCTGTCTCTATCTCTGTCGAATAAATAAATAAAATCTTTAAAAAAAAAAAAAAAAGAAACCATAAGTAAACAGGAGATATGGAAAAGAGCACAAGACAGTCAGAGAGGATCGATACATCTTGAAGATCAATCAAACATGAATAAACCAAGGAAACCAAGATGGGCATCCGGGCTTGCAATTAAAAGCTGAGCAATGGCCAGAGGTTAAGAGTATGATGAGAACAGTAACTTGAAGAGAAATGGAGGACTCAGTTGAATAGAAGTGATAAGGTCCAGCACGATCACCTACAATGCTAAATACAGATTTGACGAAATAAGAAAACTACTAAGCTAGGAAGGGATAGGATGGAAACCCACTAAAGACTCATCTGATTGTGGTCTTCAGGACGGACCAGGGGAAAAGGCAGTGTCAGCAGGATGATGACGGAGTGGAGTTGGGGGAGTGGGGAACCAAACTATCAGAATATCACCCACTGCAGTAATCAAGGCATGAATTTTTAAAAGTCTGGTCTAGGAATGCTCAGGGGGTTAAGCGTCTGTCTTCTGTTCAGGTCACGATCCTAGGGTCCTGGGATTGAGTCCCACATTGGGCTCCTTGTTCTCCTGCTTCTCCCTCTGCCTGCCACTCCTCCTGCTTGTGCTCGCTCCCTCTCCCTCTCTGACAAATAAATAAATAAAATTAAAAAAAAAAAAAAAGGTCTGGTCTAGACTAGTGCCAAGAGAAATGTTAAGGATGAAACCAAGACAACTGCATAGCAAGAAAGAAGAGGAACAGGGGCACTTTGTCACTACTAGCTGAAAATAGCAAATAGCCTCCAACAAGGTTTTCTTGCCTTTAGACATTTTTCTCTATAATATGCCATCTCCAAATGCTATTTGATAACATTTTTTCAAAACATATCAATAACTTACAATCACCCAAGCATAATAAAATCCAATCACCTTGGCACAATATCTAAGGTTCTCCATGAACTCACATGAAAGCCATTTCCTGGTCTTACCGCACACTATGTCCCACCACAGCAGTCTCTTAACCAAGTAGGCATACTCTTGGGGAACAGGAAGATTTTTATGAGCTATGTGAACAGAGCATAGTTTTAGGAAAATCTGTTTTGTTTATACAGTTTTGAGAAAATCTGTTTTGTTTATATCTGTATCCTTACTGCCTGGAACATGGTGGGCACTCAATAATATATGAGGAATGAATGAATGAATACCAGTCCACAAATAACTTCTAATGCAGATCTGAAAATATCTGTGTAGTTCTCAAATTCTCCATCCCTATGTTTCCTTTCATAATAATTTTTCCTCCTTTCTACGGATGCTTCTCACTCACTCCAAATATTACTAGAGTGCCTTGCCATGGGGAGAAAAATCCTCTGAGAGAAAAGTAGAAAGAAAATTTGAAATACTGTGCCAGTCAGAAGTGAATGACTCTAACTTGGAAATCAATTCATCTGTAACTTAGTTTCTAATTCATTCTTCCATCAAAATTAGAGATTTAATGGATTTTTTAACGGAGAGAGAACTGAAATGAATTTCCGAAGATAAATCACTGTTTTTGTTTGTTTGGGCTTACAACTTGGCTCCTATAGTTTAAAAAAAATAAAATGGTTGCTAAATTCTAATTCAAAAGATAAGTAATATTCACACATCAATTTATGAACTAAATTAAAAAATCAATCTCAATAAATAGTGTATTTTCAGCAACATTTTATTTTTTATGTTTAACAAGTATAGGTAAAATTTCATAGAATAAAGTTTTTACTAATAATTGTAATGATAACTGAACCCAAAAGAATGCTTTAAACATTTATTAAAGTGTTGTGATCAAAAAATTTAAAATATATGCTTATTTTTCCTGTAAATAATTATGAAAGGGGACCAATAAAAGACTTTCAAGTATAAGAACACATTACATTAGAATACAATTTTGTGGGAAAAGTATAATATATTCAAAGAAAAACAAGGAATATTGTGAATTATATTGTTAAAGAAGAGCCCATTCACATATTTTTTTAAATGGTTGGTAAAGTATATCAAATGTCTATGATATTTAGATTCTAGTACATACTTGTAAAGGAGTGATATACTAGCTTTATTTTTAAATATCAATATTTTTAATACAGTACAAAATTAAAACTCTTTAAATGTCTGATAAAACAGTTCTAGCTGTCATCTTAAAAATATACAACCAGGTACAACGTTTTTTGGAATTCTTTTTGAGGATACATGAGGGAAAATGTTTGAAAGCTACTCTTCTAAAATGATCTAAATTTTTCTACTCATTTTTCATAGAATATTTATTTTACTAAGGTAGGCCCCTCAGTCTAATAAGCCTTTCCAACATTTCTTTGGTTATCAAAACCAAATCTTTCAGGACTTCGCCAATGCCATATTTCTCTTGGAAGCTCTCCCTGATTCCAACATCCTGGCCTCCATCATAATCCATGATTTCTTTCACTATGCTTCCACAGCTATCCTGACTTGTAGTTACTTGTATCTGACTGCCCAGACAGATGATAAACATCTTCAAAGGTTTCATTCATTTTTATATGGCCCAGAGACTCAGTAAATTGCTTTGTGTAAAGGAAGGAAGTACTTCGCAGGTACTGATGATTGACTTAACATTTTTATTAATTGAGGAAAAGGGTTCTTGCCTTAGCAACTGGAAGAATGAAAGCAAAACAAAGTTAGGGAGAGAGTATCTTGCAGGGAAAGATGTTAGGATTAAGTGTTTGGTTTTAGGCTGGCTGGTTTGGGGTAAGACTGGCCCAGCAAAGTGGAGATGTCCTAAGGTCAAAAATATGAGACTCAAGTGCCTCTGGAAGATCAGAACTCAAAGATAAATTAAGGAACGACCTGGGAAGGAATGTCAAAGGAGCTCTTAATGTGGATGACCTCACTGCGAGAATGAGTCCCACATTAGCGGAGGCCAGTTAGATGAAAGAAAGGAGAAGTTCAGGAAGAAGGTTGGAGGAACTAGCGGGCAAGGAGAAATACGATCTTGTAAGGATAGGGGGACAAATGCTCAATGCTGCATAAGGACTGAAAAATAGCCAAAGGTGACAGGTGGGCAGAAGGAGAAAACAAGGGGATGGCAAAAGGACCTTGCATTTTCTTTAAGATAGCCGTGGGAACCAAAGACAAGGGAATTTATGAACAAGAATGGAAAGAAGAGAACAGAATCTAAAGCGCAGCCGTAGAGAAGCGAGAACCGGGCGTGCCTATGCAAGGCAGCCTGGACGGATGGAGACGGCATGTGGCTGCTGGTTTGTGTTTAAGTGAAGAGAGACCTGAATGGGAAGAGGAGTGCCTCACAACAGAGAAACCAGGATAATAGAGGTAATTTTGGAGGTAAGTGCCAGGGGACACATTTAATTTATGGCTTGTAAAATTCTTATGTATTTTTGTCTATAGTATGTATTCTATATTTAGTCCCTTTTAAATTCCAAAATGCTTTCACACATTGTATCATAAACACAAGTGCTAGTGTTGTAATTCTGACTGAACAAGTCCACATTAGTATATTAAATATATCAATACTATTTACTTTAAAATTTTAAGTTTCTAAGTTTTGTAAGATATAGTTACCATCTCCTTGTAAAAGCTCAGTTTTCTGTGATATCCCTAATCATAAAACAACAACCTTTTTATCCTTATTTTACTGACATGAATAGAAAAAAAGTAATTTCAAATCTGCTATGTCTTTTTTTAAATCAAGATACAACTTTTTTTTTTTTAAAGATTTTATTTATTTATTCGACAGAGAGAGAGACAGCCAGCGAGAGAGGGAACACAAGCAGGGGGAGTGGGAGAGGAAGAAGCAGGCTCATAGCGGAGGAGCCTGACGTGGGGCTCGATCCCAGAACTCCGGGATCACGCCCTGAGCCGAAGGCAGACGCTTAACCGCTGTGCCACCCAGGCACCCCCAAGATACAACTTTTAAAATAATAATATAAGTAGGATCCCTTGGGGATTTTATGAAACATTTAACATCTGCATTAACATTTACTGATATGTAATAATAATAATAATGAAGTATTTACATCTAATGAAAACAGGCTATTCTAAATGATGTAAGTAAGGGATGACTAAGCCATCAGATTCACACTTGCCTTGATTTGTCAACTATTCAAAAATAGCTGAAGAGCTTAGTTTTCTAATGACTGATTCAGATTTTGGAAAGCCCTGACCTAGGTTATACAGCAAGGAGAAAATGGACAAAGAAAGAATTCTCCTAATTCACAAATTCAATATTTACACAACTCTGAGGTCTTCTATAAGCAAATGTGCTTTTCCACAAACAATAGAAATAAATCAGAATTTGACCAGAGGACTAGGAGAGTAGCAGGAGCAGGGATTTCTGCCATCAGTCACTTCAGCCCACATGGCTCCTTCTGGAGAATTGGGAGGAAGGTGACAGGGCAGAACTTGTGAGACTCCAGGTACAACCATAAACTAGGACTCCAGCTTTCGTTAAGTAGGGGGCCACAAGGCAGAGGATACCAACTGCTTCCATCCAGACGGATGGAATTCTGTTCCTCAAGAGTAGTGAAAGAAAACCTTGCTCACCATCCTGTTGATTTCAGTCATGGTACTTTCTGAACATATCACTTAGTGAGTCACAATTCTAGCCCCATTACCACTTTGTCTTTTCAGGTCCAAAAAGATGAACTCTTACTTTTGATAAGAAATATAAAATGAGGGGCGCCTGGGTGGCACAGCGGTTGGGCGACTGCTTTCGGCTCAGGGCGTGATCCCGGCGTTATGGGATGGAGCCCCACATCAGGCTCCTCCGCTATGAGCCTGCTTCTTCCTCTCCCGCTCCCCCTGCTTGTGTTCCCTCTCTCGCTGGCTGTCTCTATCTCTGTCAAATAAAAATAAATAAAATCTTTAAAAAAAAAAAGAAAAAGAAATATAAAATGAGGTGATGAGGGCTTTCAAAGAACTAACCCCACCAACCATAATTAATCCCTCTTAACTGACCAACCAATTAACCATTAATAGCAAAGGCAGTCTAGACTTTTGCTACCTGGTTGGATACTATGTAGGCCATTTTATGTGACAGGATGGTGTTTCTGTACAATTTTACTTCAACAAATATCTGTGAAACACCTGATGTGTGCCAGGAACAATTTCTGGTGTTTGGGATATATCAGTAAACAAAAGAATGATATCTATCCCCCTTGATATGTATATTCTAGCGAAGGGGCTGAGGAGAGAAACACACAACAAATATAATAAATGAAATTCTGTAATAGAACAGAAGGTGATAAGTGCTACAGAAGAAAAAAACATAGATCAGAGTAAGAGAGGTAAGGGGTAGGGGTGGGAGGGGGTTTGAGTGAACCGTAGTTTTCAATAAGGTAAGAATGGTACTTATACAGTTGATGATATCTGAGCAAACTCTCAAAGGAGGTGAGCTTGAACTTCACTGTCTCTGGATATTGAATTATAATCTTTCCTGAGAGGCTGATAAATCAGACAAAGGTTAAACAGTTAAAACGTTTTCTTTCATTTGTTTCAGTTGGGAGATAGGATGAGTCCCGTATTTTTGATGAACAAATTTTGAAACATTTGGCAACTTTAGAATAAAGTATGAACTTCTGAATCCCGTAGGTGCATATAATTAAGCCAAGCCTTAATAAGACTCATGGTACATGTTATGTGATTGAAAATTCAACACATAAATAAGTTGCACACATCTGACTGAAGGTATAGCTGAGTGATTCAAATGAAGACCCACAACAACAGGCAGCTCTTTCTGTACATGGGTCCATGCTTTACTGAAACCACCTTAAGGAAAAAAAAAAAGACCCACGACAATAAGGATCTGTGTATCTTTTCCCCACTGTATTCACTGGACCTAGGATGGTGCTTAGCTCATGACATGCACTCAATCAATACGAGTTTGATGAATAAAGTGAATGGTTAGGGACAGTGGGGAAGAGTGATAAGCGATGAGGATTTTTGAGATTCCGGGCCATAATATGAGAACTGTTCAACCTCTTCACGCATGCTCAAGGGGCAGAATTTGACTTTCAACCTAAACAAACTTTTTTTTTTTTGAAAACCATAATGAAAATTTTGACAAATGTCTGTTTATTGTATCCAAGTTGTTCACTGCACCCACTCTTGTGGAAGAGGAGATGGGAGGCAGTTTATGCTCAGGTGTATTTTATTTTTTCTACCTCACTATAGAGTCAGCCACTCAACCCACTGACAGGCTCTGGAAAGTCAATTACAGGGCCTAGACACAGAGAATTAGACCTTCAACATCTATCCAATCACTCTCCGCCACTGCAATAACATGTAGAGAGACAGAGCCATGTTAACCAGGAAGCTTCTCTCTCTCACATCTGGTAAGCAAGGATAAATGTCTCTGTACATATGTCAGTCCGGAGGTTGGCATGTTGCAAAGGATCTGACTTTAGGACACCATTTGGGAGCGGAGACTGGGACAGCAGGGTGTCCAGGTTTGGCATGATGTCATTTACTAAGTTTTCAGACGTCATTTACAGCTCAATGTTGCCAAGTTAAGAATTTTCTAAAAAATCTTTTTTGGTAACTGATTAGCAAGCACTAAGCTATGAGTCTATGAAATTGGCATCTTCAGAGCCTGGTTATGATCTTCCCCAGGAAAACAGAGAAAACTGCGGTAGTTCTCTGTGTTACACAGTTGTCCAAAAGCACAAAAACACCATCGTTAGAAATTCTGAGTCCCAGGGGCGCCTGGGTGGCACAGCGGTTAAGCGTCTGCCTTCAGCTCAGGGCGTGATCCCGGCGATCTGGGTTCGAGCCCCACATCAGGCTCTTCCGCTATGAGCCTGCCTCTTCCTCTCCCACTCCCCCTGCTTGTGTTCCCTCTCTCGCTGGCTGTCTCTATCTCTGTCAAATAAATAAAATCTTTAAAAAAAAAAAAAAAAAAAAAGAAATTCTGAGTCCCAGAAAAGTCTATGTTATTTTTCTATGTATAGCAGGCATTATTTTTGGTTGTCTATGCACATGAGCTCCTTTAGGGCAGAAGTTGCATCTTTTTCAACTTTTTATTGTATGAAACTCAATAAATGGCAGTTCAATGAAACAATAAATGAAGAAACGCAATCTGTTTTGTTTTGTTAGCAATGTTCAAATGAAAATTATTCAATAAAGCTATGAATTAGAAATTATGGCCAGCTTACACAACAAGTAGAGAATTACGGTGGTTATATAAAAAATGGGCGTTTATCAATGGCCTAATTGTCTAGACTGAATAGCTAGGTTGACCACATTTAGCAAACAGTTGCTCAATTTCCTTTTAGTCTGCAGAAAAAGTTTTAATGGTTACAAAATTATATATACCCCATAATACCTTTGACTAACATATTCTGGCTTGAAAAAAGGATTACTATTAATGAAAGCAGTTAAGTAACATGCTCAGTATTAAGGGAAAGCCTTACAGTGAGAGACAAAAAGGACATGAATAATACCAAGACGATCCGATTCTCAGGCACACGTTACTCATTTACCTGATATGCTGACAGTTACATACTCAATTCATATAATTATCACAGCATAAAGGAGGACTGTTTATGAAGGCAAGGTCATTTACAATGTAAAACAAAATGGTCTCAGCATGTCCACCATGAGCAAATGCTGAAACATTACGCATTTAATGAGCATTAATAATATATTAAAACCCAGAATTAAGTACATAAAAAAGAATAACCTGCTGCCCAGACTTAGGAAAGATACTACCAGGCAGTACTTTGATGCTTGAGATGCCTTTCCAGGTATTTTAAAGCATTCCCCCAAAAATCTATGCCACAGGTATTTGGAGAACTTATCACTGTTTTGTGGAAATTGAGGGAGTATTTTAGAGACTCCAAATGAAAAACAAAGAAGTACCTGTAGAATTGCAACCTCATTACGAAGCTGGCTTTCTTGTTTGGTTGGAAATCTTAATTTGTCAATGATCTTAATAGCCACATCTCTTCCCGTTTTACGATGTTTGCCTTTAAAATAAAAAGGGGAAGATATTAGCATAATGTTATTAAATATTATATTTAAGAACATCTATATTAAAGAACACCAGAATTTACAAGGACAATTTGGGGAATTACAAAAATGTTTCACTGAATACATTAACATTTCTTTTTTTTTTTTTTTTAAATTTTATTTATTTATTCGACAGAGATAGAGACAGCCAGCGAGAGAGGGAACACAAGCAGGGGGAGTGGGAGAGGAAGAAGCAGGCTCATAGCAGAGGAGCCTGATGTGGGGCTCGATCCCAGAACGCCGGGATCACGCCCTGAGCCGAAGGCAGACGCTTAACCGCTCTGCCACCCAGGCGCCCCCTACATTAACATTTCTAATGAGCATTGACTTATATCCGTCAAGATTTCATTTCTTAGCTCCGTTATTCTAAATCAAATATGTAGTATAAAATTAGCCACAATTTAGAACACAAAGTGGGACATTAAAAACTATACATATATAACAGCCTGATATTTTCTCATATAAATATATATTTTAGAAACAGGATATTGAGCCACTTAACGTAGACAATCTTATAACACCAGCAAAATGCTCTTCTTAAGAAAGTATAATTTAAAGTCCTGATAAACTAATGCCTGTTTTAAGGGAAAGAATAAAAAGTCTCGGCTCTCACTTCTAGCTTTGTGACCCTGAGCAAATCACTTTAGGCTTTTTGAGTTTTAGGTTCCTCATCTTCAATGGTAAGGTTGTTGTGAGCATTAGGTGAAATAAGATACGTCAGGTGCACACTGTGCCCAGATAATTAGACAAACTCAAAAAACCTTCGTCATCATCACTGTCATCACAAGACAGGCCTTTTACACGCATTACATCCCATTTAAGCCTCACGACGAACGTTTTAGGGAATCTACAGGGCACCCTCGAGCTCTTAACTCCTACACTATATACTGCAGTACGTACAGAATATAGTAGTGTTAAATAAATATGAAAATGAAAACGACCTAATCACTCAAGCTTTTTTTTCACATACAAACTAACCTGAAATTCCATATCGACATTTGTTATAAATCTAGTGTTCTTCCCCCTACACTCCACTCTCCCTCTTCCTTCTGACTCCTCCTTCCTTCACTACCAGATTGTCCTCTTTTCCCATTCTCTACTTCCTTAACATCCCTTACTCTTGGACCCACTGCCATCTCTGGTCCTACTCAGTATTTTACTCTCTAGTCTCTCCAGGGTCAGAGCTTCTCTTACCTCCACTCCTCTGTCACTATATAGAGTAGTTGACCTCTCTTCTGAGAGCGGTTCTCATCTGCTTCATCCCCTACGTGACCAGTCTTAACTTTTTAGTTTCCTGGTGGAGGCCTCTTCCTGGGCCTGCTCCTTCTGTTTTGGGTATTACAAACTATCTGGCACCTGCTGGCCTCTCCGACCGCATTTCTCACCCCTACACGATGTGCAGTTATGTATATTTACTATATTCTATATCACATGACTTTTTTTTTTTTTTCTGCAAGCAATGATTACACTGTGGAGCTTGACTCTGTGCAGTACTGTTAACACTGTCGTGCATTAACAAAAAGCCCAATGTCTGCCGACTCATCGGGAGGTTTCTCATCAGAAAATATCATTTGAGCATTTTATAAGAATCAAAATTACTTTTTTTTATTTTTATTTTTTAAAAGTAAGCTCTACACCCAATGTGGGTCTTAGACTCACAACCCCAAGATCAAGAGTTGCATGCTCTGCGGACTGGGTCAGCCCAGTGTTGCCCAAATCACTTTTTAGAACAGAATATAAATTAATCAGTTTTCAACTAAAAAAGCACATATTGTACTATCATAAATTTTGAGTGAGACATTGGGATTATTTCAGAGCCCTCCCACCTCACAAGAAAGATAATTTTTTTAACTGATTATATCTAGGAACTGAAAGTTATGATGTCAGTTTATAGGGGAGGTAAAGCATAAGTATTAAATGTTTCTTGAAGACTTGAAAAATAAAACTGAACTGGCTAGCATCTAAAAGAGCAGAGGTTAAAATAATAAATTCACCAGATAGCTTGACAATAAGGAAAGGGGTAAAAAATCCAGTATTTCATTTCAAAAATTTAAAAAATGACAACCTTAATGAAATAGATTGTCATGGATATTAGAATTTAAAGAGTATTTGTCTAGTTACGTGAATGGATTTCTGTAGAGTTCTCATCAAATATGCTAAGAGGGAATGGAACTAATTTGCTTATGAATTATAACTTCCTTGCTTCTCAATATTTTGTCTAAATAAACCAATATTTAGCCAGCACTGTGTATAGACTCTGTCAATAGTTAAGAGAAGAAGTTTTTACAGAGTAGAAAAACTTCTCTTACAAGACAGAAATATCCAGGTCTCCAAATAGTGACTATCTCAAGAGAAATTTCTGAAAAGGTAAAACACAGAGAGATATACATACAAATATATATACACATAGGTCTTGTCTTTTATATTTTTCTTGGAGATATTGCTGCTCTGAGTACAAGCAGCTAAAATTCCAAGTTAATAAAAATACGAGTGAACTAACCTACCTCCATAAACAATTCCAAATTGCCCAGAACCCAGTACTTCATCAGGAAAAATCTGATATACTGTGCTGATGTCCTACAGGTGCAAGTCCAATGAAAAACAAACAGGAAGTGGAACAAAACATTAGTCCTGATAAATTACATAATTCTATTACATACATTACCAATATTATTAGGTAGTTTAACGTAAATAATAAGATTGTAAATGCTAGAGGAAACGTGCAGCATCGCTATACAATTCAAAGCACACTCTTCAATTAATTAAACAGTGTAATGTTTTTGCAAACTCGTTGGTTCTTAAGCAGCAGAGGTTTCATTATGGTCAGTCAAATATGTTTTAACGGAGAGAAATAAGACTTATAACTATACTATGCTACTTACTCTAAGTATTCAAAAAGGGATTAGCTTGTGGGGATGGTAATTTATAAATTTCAGATTAAACAATCATGGGTCCCAATCACATGTCTGTGTGCGTCCTGATTCCAATCACTTCACTCCTTATGGCTAGGATGGTGAGGGTGCTTCTTTATCAACCATCCCCACCCAGATGAATCTAAACTGAAGGGGCTGAATCACTGTGAGTTGGAGACACCACAAAAGGATGACAATCCGCTGTGAAACTCTCATCTGTGAGGTAGCTATTTTTACTACTTTTGGAGGTCACAGGATCCAAATGTCTAGTCTTTTCTCTTTGAACAATAATTGCTAAATAAAGCATTATGTTTTAATCTATGTCTTACAGTCTCTGCTTTGATGATTACACTCATGGAAACACAAACAATACTTTTCACTTTATGTATTCCTATTATATCATACTGAATTTTCTGCCTGTCCTCCATTCTTACAGTCTTTGTCCTTTCAGAAACAAGTTCTTTTACATCAAATCCTACCCTCTTCATACCCTACCCACTCTTATCTTTTCCTTTGTGCTCCTCCCTATAAAACAACTACCAGTTGTCTCTATTCTGTTATTCCTTCAGAATAACCATGGGTGAGTTCAAGGTTGTCTAGAGACAAGAAAACAAATTAATCCTGTTCCAGTATTTTGAGTCCCATTTGCTCCATCTTTTTCATAGGGCTCAATGGCCCACCCCAAATTTTCAGTGGATAACAGTGGCTGAACAGGGTGGAATGACTTGACAGGTATCTAGAATTTTCCAAGAGGCTTATAGAGTAACCTTTATTTCCCAAAGTCTTCTCTGGCTAAGCAACAGGAATGTTCAAGTGTTTAGAAATATATATCAAGATTAACAGGATAAATATACAACTAACCCTTCACTATGAAGTTTTCTTAATTCTCTTCAAGTCAACTTTGGTTTTCAGTTTACTTTATGCCAATTTAGCAAAGGATGCAAAGCTATAACTAGTGATGAACAGAGTTTCATGAATTTTATTCTTTAAAAATTAAACTCACACCAGTGTAAGTAAGGCTGTATGTATACATTTTGCTTTTGATCATAGGTATAGCAGGGAAAATAGAGCAAAAGGTCTGAGTCACAGGATGGGGTAGGGAAGGCTTTATAACATTTTGGCTACCTCCCATGACAAAATATAATAAATTATCTCATGTCTATAATTTTCAAAAACTGAGTTGAAAGGATGGAGTTATGTGGCAAAGCCGACTAGGATTAGAATACGGACCCATAAATTCTGATGATTGATGCAGTTTTCTGAGGTCTTGATATGCACAAGTGACCCTAAAAGCGTTTGCAACTCCTTGTTAACAGACAGCACTCCTAGGTGACAATCAAGGAATGAGAATAAGGGCATATTTAAGCTGCTTGTGCAACTCAAAGAATTGATTTTGTTTGGTATTGTGTTATATCGACCATTAAAATTCTAATACCAAGGTGGCCAAATGTGAGAAAAATCAGTCACTACATTATAACTGTTTATCTGAGATGAATAATAGGTATTTAGCTCTCCACACTGCAGGATACAGAAAATCACTTAAAAAATCCACATAATGTAATGTTTCTAAAATCTTATGGAAGAAAAATATCTCAATAGACCCTATTTTACTTTCTAGAAAATACTGAAAAATTAAAACATTAGCTAAATAAACATGTACTTCAGGATACTCTCATTTTCCAATAAAGAATCACATTACAAGTTTTATATTAGTAGGTACACACTCACCACATTTTCTTGAATCTGGCAATTTGATACCGAAATACTCACAGAAATATCTCCTGGAAATACATGTTAAAAAATACACAAAAGAAGTAAGAGAAGTCAACAGCAAAGCAAGCAGATACATGCTTACTAATCAAGCTGCTGGGCTGTTTTTAAATCACAGCAATTAAATGTTTCTAGGAAAGTTCATTAGAATATTTCTTTCCTTTTACAATTACAGATTTACTCTGTACTTGGCTTTGAAAAAATAATATTTTGTCAGGGTAGAGTCTGAGCCATGAAGCCCTGGGTTAATGTTAGCTGCCACTTCACAGCTCCAGTAAAGCTGAGACAACTTAATCTCTCTAGGGCCTGATTTCCTCACCTGTAATACAGGCAAATCATTAACGTCCACCTGTCGAGGTTGTTTGAGGCATTAAAATACAGACCTCATGTAAAATGCTTAGCACCAAAATAAACATATATATATAAACATATATAACCTACTTATATGTATATTGGTTTACACATCAACTGAAAAGTTGTGATCAATCACCAGATAACTTACTGAGATATGAAAAACAGGTTTTTCCCCCGCAGGCTTCATTATTAATAGCCATTATGAAATTTAAAATTACACATTTTTACATAGATATTTCTCTAAAATATCTTTTTAAAAATTCATCCTCAACACTTGATCATGCTTGCATTTTGGTAAAATCTGTCTCATTCTTCTAATGAACAGAGATTTCTTCCTGGGATACAATTATCAAGAATTTCCAAGGACTCTGCATGCCACGTATCCTGCACAGAGTGCCACGTTAGGGGGTTTTGAGGGAACATGGTAACTCCCATTTGCAAATAACAAGAAAGACTGGCATTCCAGATCAAACACGAGCTGACTAGATTACTCCTTCTTTTAGGACCAGCAGCTCTAGGTTTCTGCTATTGCCTAATACATAGGGTTTACATGAATCTGTTCAAATTTTCATATAAAAGAAAACAATAACATAGAATAATTTCATAAGATACTTTAGTAGGTGTAGCAGCTTCTATTTAAGAGACCCTATGTCCTCCAGTAAACTAAGTCATCCCCAAAGAGGCTCTCTTCAACTGTTCTACAGACACAAAACTAGAGCGGACTCACTGTGCGAGTTGGTTCCTGAACCTACAGTCGAGCCCTTGGGAATGACGGGCATGAGGGCATGCTGGATCGCCATCTCCCACAGCCTGGCCACATCTGCACCAACGCCACTGGTGAGGACACTGCTATTTGGTGGTGGGCTGGAAGGATTGACCACGTTTTCTCCCACGTAATACACTACGTTGGCTGTAGTGATCTCAAAACAATGAGGATTGGCCCCATTAAGAATTAAAGCTGAAGGTTTTGCTGGTTCCAGAGATAAAATTTCTGATAAGGGAATTTCCTGTGGAAGAAAGAGTGTACTGACTGCAGTTTATCAAAAGTCTGTAAACTTTCAAATAAAATTCATGCTAGGCACATGTGACAAATGACATTACAAATAGCCATTGTTCATATAAAACAATTTTATTCAACACAGAATACAGTTAAGCAAAATTCAAAAATACCTTTACTAGGGGAAACTTTATCATCTCCTCTTGCCAGAAAAATTCAAGTGACTTTTTTACTACGCTCATGTGGCAAGAGAAAGTACAAATAGGAATAATGATTTTGAACCTGCATCAAGATCTAAGAATATAAATGATTAATTTCTATAACTGGGAGATAGAATCACAACACTTTTGAAATGCATTTGGATATGCATGGCTGTTGCTAAGCTTTAACTATCCTTTAGGCACTGAAAATGAATCATATAATTTAATTCAATAGATGTTAATATAATAATATAGCCAAATGAACAGTTTTAGTGAGGTAGACCACCGAGATTGGTTTTAGAAGCAGTTGCTTTTAAGACAACTTTGAGAGTAAAAAAAAAATTAATCACCACATTGCCTACCCAGAGGTATGGAGTGACTAAGAAATAATAACTTTTAAAATAAATTTTTCATTTAAAATTTCATGAGGTTTCCCTTTTTCTGTTAGAGCTGTGTAAAGTAGACATGGTGAATCACGTCAAGTATGGCTGAGGCTGCATTAATTTTGAAGGAGCAAGTATATACTGTTTTCACTATGAACTTCTTTTGGAACCATGTTTTACTGGGTGATACATTATGTGACATCTGTATTATTTCACATAGAGAGACAAAATGGAAACTGCTGCCAAATTTTTCTCTAGAGGAAAGTGTTCCTTATGCATCCTGGCAGTGCATGGAGACATCAGACAATGCTTCTTAAGCCCCTGGGAAATGTGCTGCAAGACTACAGATGAACAAAAAAGCTGGATGCAGTGGATTTCAAGAATTTTCTTGTAGCTAATCTGTTGGACCTTGAATTTTCTAGTTAAAATACACATAGCTAATATACTCAATTAAACTTCCTCTTCCTCACCACCATTCCATGGGGCCAGAAGCACTCCTCAGGGAAATCTGAAATTCACAGATGACTAACTTGGGGTCACAACCTGATTCCCCCCAAATCTGTAAACTACATAAAAAAAAAATCGCCTGGAGCAAGCACAAAACAGTCACATCTGTTAGATGTATTTTGTATTCCTAACACCCTACATTCCCAAGAAGACAAGAGGGAGCAGGAGACTCCAATCAAGTCAAGAGCCATCCTTACCTTGTAGTACCTGCTTCCGGTGTCATTTTGAAAGAGGGTAATACATTTGCTATCCAGTCTCCAATAGTGCCGTTTCCGCTGAAACAGAAGTTAGATTTAGGATCCTTTAAAAATTTTAAAAATACCCAAGATTCAAAAAAAATACCCAAGAATGATAAAACCAAAACATTTTCCCAATGGAGACATAAGATCTGATGGTGGGAAGTTCATGGGCTCTGGACCAGGAAGACTCACGCTGAATTTTAGATTCTAGAAGAAAATGACTATTTAGCAATCTAAACTTCCATGATTTGGTGATAAGATCTTTGTTGAACCTAGGTATATGCTCCACAATTTTAGGGTATGTGTGTGTGTGTGTGTGTGTGTGTGTGTGTGTGTGTATTCATCTTTTTAGACCAAAAGCCCTAGCAGTATTCTTGGTCTCAACTACAACTAATCTTAGACCAAATATATTAGATATGCTTTAAAAACTGTATGTATGCCATGTCTAGAAAGAACTAGAAGATGATATTTAAGTGGATCCTATAATAGGTCGTGTAAATCACTCATCAGCAGAGAAGACTGATACTACAGATAGAATAATTAGGTTATGGGTGTCTATTTACCTAAAGAAATGTTGGGGATCCTATAGATAGAAGGTGAGGAGGGAAACACCACCGTAACCGAGAAAGATGGTTATCCCCAAATGTCAATTCGTTCAACAAAAACAAAGATGATTTTTTTCTCTCTTACACACATGCATAATCTCATTCATCATCTATTAGAAAAATTTGGCAGAGTGAACACCTCAGACTACATTGAAAAAATTAAAATATGTTGTCCTTTATCTAATAAAATATAGGATCACTGTATTCCCGTATAGGTCAGTTTTTAAGTGAACACTTAATTAAGGATTTAAAAAGTATATAATAGCTATCATTGTTTTTTCTTTCCCTAAAATGCAGTGTTTTTTTTTTTTTAAATTCTGAATCACAAAGGAGCATTCTGAAAGCACATGCTGTCATTTTCATGACGGCTATAAAATGACAGGTAGACGTTCAAGTTGTTTGGAGATCATCTCCAGTAACAGAGGTAAATGACTTTATTTCCCTGAGACTGCTGTCTACACTTTTTTCTAACTCAGCGGCTTGCTCAACTACATCTGACACCCAGAGACTGCTAATGTGTTCCACCCCATCCCATGCCATGCCCGAGCAGAGTTGGCTCCTGGTAACTCACACAGACCACGGTCCTGACAAGGCATTAGCAATTCTTCTAATGAGAGCTAGTGAGCCGAGAGTGAACTGCTGGCTGTGGATCTTACCAGGGTGTCCTTGCTGGTGTAGTGGACCATCCATCCTTCTTTCAACACTGTGCTGCTTTTCCTCTTCGTGTGTTTGACAGACTGCACGACTCTCATGAGCGGGATATTGTTGCTTGTTGATGGACTTGAAAAGTCAAAATATTTTGGGAGAGAAATGTTTTTAGATACAGATCTTTTCCTGCATAAAACCTTACTTCAGTTATTTCAGAGTGAAAGTCAAAAAACATTCACATCCCATTTTTGGTGAAATGTATTGTCAGAATACCATGGTTCAGAATCTGGATTACTCTGAGTGATAGGCACTTTACATGTACACTTTAAAAATCCTGAGGCAGGGTAATAATCACCTTAGTTTTTAGGTTGAACCGCATGGTGTTTAGTTTTTGGGGAAACATCAGATAGACAATCTTCTTAGTGCACTGAGGCCACAGTATTCAGAATCACACATAAAATCATATTTGCTTACTTATATCAGACTACAGGCAAAATATTAATCGTGCATAATATCACAGAACATGAATTTGAGTCTGGAGAATTCCATAAAAAGTAGAATCTGCTTTTTAAACTCTCTTAAATAACTACTGTTCATAGAATTATGCTGCTCTTTCATCTCTTTGCCTTTCCTTTCTGTCTCTGTCTCTTCCTGTCTTCTTCCCTACTTCCCTACACACTATGCATATAGGCAAGCACCTCCCCCAATATTCCCCCCGTATTCGATCCTACAGAAATGGACACCTTCAAAAGATAGTTCCGTCATAAGACTAATATTTTCCAGTATATTTCTTATGCCATTAAATGGAAAAAATTCAGTTATCTTATTGCTCTACTCATGAACAATTTCAGTTTGCCAATAAATATGGCATTTGTAAAATGGACACGAAAGTTTGAATACATTTCAAAACATAAATCAGAGGCTGGGAAACTTTTTCAGCAAAGGACCAGGTGTAAACAATTTTAAGCTCTGCGGAATACTTAACTCTGCCACTGTGGTGCAAAAGAAGCCTTAGCCAATATGAATGGTCATGCCTATGTTTCAATAAAACTTTATTACAAAACAGGCAGCAGCCTCATTGGCCATAAGTGTTCTGGTCCCTGATATCAAAAATGGGGATCATCGAGTAATCAAGAAGTATAGATGATTAAATCCCAAATACAAAACTTCACGTACTTCTGAGATAAAATACAGAACAGTAAGATGTAGACATACGTGATATTTGTATAAGCAGCCAGCTATGAGACAGATGGAGTCCACTGAGGTTGGCCCCTGATCTTTGCAGGTCCGCACAATGAGCTCTTAATAAACATTAATTTAGTAGTAAACCTGTGGCTGGCAAATATGAGTATCGTTCACATGCAAAATAAAAGGGATCACAGAAAGAGGCAATGCCAGGAAAGGATGCAAACCTACACCTCTCACAGGCGATCCAGACCTCCTAACTCCACTGGCTCTCCTCTACAGTTCACAGCGCATTCATAAACAAATCAAGCACACACTTTAAATTTCTTCAATAGATAAAAATAGCAAAGAACCTTAAAAAGGAAATTCCCCTGCTGGAGTGAGACTGGGAGTGCAGCCCTCACCTGATGGTTCTGTTGGAGTCCTCCGGGTCGGGGTCTGGGTCCTGCATTTCCCCACTGTCATTCTGGCACTCCGCCATCACCACCTCAGCATCTTGAACCATTGCCTCTTCCATATCATCCATGAGCCCGCTGTTCCTTTCACTGTCATTGTCATCGCTCCCTTCTTCCATAACCACATCAGACTCTGCCCCAGGGCTAAGCAAATCTAAAAAATTGTTTTGCATCCATGAAGACAAGCCTGGAATCCTAGAGTCAGGGCTTAAGAGAGTTAGGCAGTCCTACAACATATCAATTGGAAGCCCTAAAAAATATTTATTTCAAGAATTTATCTTCTCTTTCCTTTTTAAAAATTTTAGTTCATAAGTATCTGAAATTATCAGAGGATGAATATATAATTTTACAAGCAGATGTTTCTTTTTCATGCCCCTGAGCCTAAAAACATGAAAAGACATGGAAAGGCATGGCAGGAAGCCAAGGGTGGGATAGAAGCAAAGTTCTAGGAAGCAAAGTGACACCAGGAACGAGTGAGGAGGAAACTGGTCTATTTCAGTAGCACAGCCGTGGTGGGAAAAAAGGGATACATGGGAGGATGAGTTTCCCTTGAAACTTTCACACGCAAGAAGACTTGGGGTCACTGATTCTTGCTATTCCAGTAACTTCTTAAGTCATGGATTCCAATACATCAAATTGGTCACATAAGCAGCAGTTTTTAAATACTTAAGATATTTGATATTTGAAGTAATATTGAATCCTGTCATCAAGCATTTGATGGTAACACAATAAATTATAATTACTGTTGGCCCTTGAACAACATGGATTTGAACTGTGTGGGTCCACATAAACACAGATTTTTTTCGATCAATATAGTACTGTGAATGTATATTTTCTCACTTACCATTTTCTTAATAACACTTTCTTTCCTCTAATTTACTTTAATGTAAGAATATAGTGTATAATGCCTACAAATACAAAATGTGTGTTAATCAACTGTTATTAATAGGCCTCTGGTCAACAGTCGGCTACTAGCAGTCAAGTTTTTGGGGAGCCAAAATTTATAGTCAGAATTTCAACTGCCTGGGAGGGTGGGTTGGTGCCCCCAACTCCCAAGTTGTTCAAGTGTCAACTGTACTTACTAATGCAGAGTACTTATTTTAAAACTGGAAAATAGACAGATCAGGGACCTCAACCTGCCAAGCTTGGGAAATTCACATTTTTACCAGATTTTTCTGACTATATGGGAAAATGCAATTTCAAAGTAATCAGCAATATCAAAAACTGCATGTTTCCCCTTAGTTCTAGTTATCGAGAACATACTGACATTTCCTGGGCCTGAACAAAGTCAATTTCACATGCCACAGAAAGTGGGAAGACTGTCTAGCTTTCCATTTTGGCAGCTAATCCATGAATCTCCAAGGCAGAAACTAGTAGAGGAATGCTCTCCTCGAGAGAGTTGCCTTCTTCTTCTAGGTATACATTTCTTCTAGAGAAGAATGTTCTAGAGTAAAGATAACCTTTTATTCTTCAGAGTTTTAGAAATAAATACTTAATTTGTTTCTCTGGTCTTCTGTCCACCATTTTCCCCCCAGAGGAATCACAAAACTGATATTAGACTGAAGGTATAAAGCAGTCCATTGTCTATAGAAAAAGTTAGCCTGGGGTACTAAGTCAAATATTTTGCTAAGACTCCAGTAGGAATACTACTCAGGAAGAAAAGGTCAGCTGTTCCTTTAGGACATGGTATTTTTCTTAGGAGTCCTTCAAAGCTAATTTTTACAGTCAGAGTTTTCCCAAAAGACTATTTCCAAGTATAAAAAACAATATCTATTTTTAATTGGCTGAATTAAAGTTCTTTTTATTATTATTAAAGATTCAAGGTAACAAGCACACATATAACGGAATTAACTGGGTGGAGGAAGGAAGTGGGTGATTATTTCTGGATGGGTCAGTCTCTGATTCTTCCCTCCCTTGACAGGGAAGAAAAATTAATCTTTGTCCCAATGCTTGGAATGAGAAGGATGGAGAAAAAGAGACTGAGAACCATCACTCGCAGGCATTCCAACATTTTCTACACCTCTGAACAAAGGAGTATTAAGAAGAAAGCTCAGAAAGAAATTCTGGACATCCAAGTTTTCAGTACTAGCTGTGCACTGCATAAAAATTAAGCAAAGCTCTTTGGTTTTTTATCAAAACTCAAAGACTGGCGCTTTTCTACAGTAAAATAGAACAAACTGAGCCCATAATTTACTATGGGCTGGATCACAAATATCTCAACAGGAAAAAAAAAAAATCCCGCGAAGTCATCATGGACATACTCTTGAACAGGGGAGAAGCACAGATGTGACGGCTGATCTTTTCTTACCTCCATTAATGGTCACTTCTCCGAGGCAGTTGTTTGGTACTTTGGATGCACAACGTTTGTGACAGTTGAATCTGCAATCTGATCATAATGATTGTAAAAGGAAACAAAAACCAAGCACTCATCAGAAAGAGGAGCTGTGAACTAAGAAAAAGAACAGTAATTTCAAAAGGATGAGGATTACTTTCCAGATCAAAGTCTGGCTGGCGACAAATGTCCCGTGTCAAGGTCCTCCTTACCTTTGCACTGCAGGCCCTGCCTAAAAAGCCCCTTGAGCAGCTTCTTGCAGTACTGGCACACGGTGGGCCGGGTGTACGAGTGGATGGCGAACGTGTGCGGCACTTTAACCTTAGACATCAAAATCTTGTCGAGCTGAATTGGTCGTCCAATGTATGACTGAGAATTCGACCTCTTCTCTCGACCAATGAAGGACTCTGACGGTGACTTTTGCTATGTTTGAAATACAGTAAAGGATAATAAGATGTAAGAGATGACTTGATTTACATACATACAAACATTCATATATATATATTAATTGTTTTGTTTTACCGTTTAGTGGTTGGATCGTAAGGAAATAAGAGAAATAAAGTAAAACTGTCTTTCTGTTATTTAATGTCATTTACACCCCTTTACTTCTCATCTGACTTATTTCTCATCTGATTACCCTATTTTTATAGTCAGAAAAGAATTAGAGATCAGAATATTTGAACCTGATTTCTAGGATTTTCAAATTTGGGGCTTTTAAAAAGTAACATAATTAGTTGCGATACAGAAGTATAAAGCTGAAAGCAAACATAAAATGGTCGTTCTCCCCACCGCACATGTTATTTCATTGACATTTTTTGAAGTATGACATGCATGTGGTTAAAAAAAGGCCAGCAGGTCTGCATAGGGCATCATCTGAAAAGTGCTTACAGTTCCTCTGAAGTTCCTCAAGGAGAAAATAAATATGGCTTGATATTATTCCTCAACAATAGAAAAGTGAAGGGTTAAAATTACACTGTCATTTTTATAATTAAAAAACAAAGCAACTAGTGGACTATACAAGACACACAAATATGGGTGTTTGGTGATAATTACATCTCTGTGCTCTTGTCTCTCATTTAAAAATTATTTAATCAGCCCAGTACACAGATTTTTTTTTAATTAAATGAATTAAAATTAACTGTGTTTCTATGTTTTGGGACAATTTCATGTAGCTCCTGATATCATGGAAATGTACTTGGGAATGATCAGAATAAAGTATTTTGGAATTATCAGGATGAAAGAGGAACTGAGTTACTTTTTAATAGTTATGATACTTACAGATCTCATTTACTAAGCTCCTACCCTTAGTAATCATTGTGCGAGGCACCTCATAAGACAGGCTTTATTACCTAAAGTCAAGGTATCTAAACCCATAAAATTTAAATATATTCTTTTGGGTCAAACGCTACAAGAGCCAAAACATGAACCTACATTTGTTCGCCTCCAGAGCCCTTATATTATTACCTTACTCAGTTTCTGATTTGGAATGGTTACTGACAAGAAGAGAAAAAAAATCATAGTTATGTACAATTTCCACCCATTTCATTGCCTGTCAGCACCAAAAGGTAGCACTATTTGTTACCAAATGGGGAAATTTTGATTTGCAGATTTACTAGCTGCAATAAAAACAAATTTGAGATGAAGTTCTACATAGGCATATTATGTCTACGGTTAAATTTGTAATTACAATTCTATAAAAGAAAACTATAAAGGATAATTACTCTGGAAAGGTTCAACTCTTGCAGAGAAGTTCAGGGAGCTTATAATGATAGGCCAAAGGTTTGCCAGACCAGAATCATGAACATGAATATACTGAATAAATATCTTCAACAGAATTGAAAAATAATTAAATCCACAGGGTTAGGTCTCAGTTTTATGTGTCTTTCTTGAGCAACTGTAGCTAATGGGCCAGTTTTAAGCACACACTGTAATGAAAATTGATATTTTTCCATAGTTGGAAAGTTTCAACACTCAGAATAAAAGCTGACCTGATGTCACATTTTAAAATGTTCTCAGATTTGGAAAATCCTATGAAAAGTTGACCAAACCACTCTTCAACTATTTTCCTTAATTTAAGACACCTAATTCCAGGCTATGTTAACAGAACCAGTTTCACAAAGGACTGTTTACTATACCGTGGAGCAAAGTCACTTAGAAGAGCAAGAGGCAATCTGATAAATTGAATGTTTTCTTCTTAGCCAACACGGTAACATTCATATAAACGCTGCCTTAAACTACAAGTCATTTCCTTTATTACCTTCAAGGCAGGATTGCATATGGAATTTTAAAATGTTATGTGAGTTTATAGAAGAGAAGTTAGCTGTCTGTGGCCCAGAGACTGTATTATACACACATTCAGGCAATGGTGAGAATCACACAGCCACATGTGTGCTTGGCACAGAATAACAACTCACAAATTCTGTAATTTATAGTGTCAGAAATGAAGACTTTAATAGCACTTAAGATTTAATAGCAATTTAAGGTTTTCGTAGCATTAATAAAGAGTGCCCTCCTGGCACTCATGACATTTTAAAATTAAAATCAGCTAGCATCACAACCAGAAATACATATCATTACCTTTTCTTATGGTTCCAAATACATTACTTAATTTCAATGTGGCCTATGTTTCTAAATAAAAAAGTAAAGCTTTAAAATCTTGAGATGGGTTGCATGCACAGTGAATTATGTGGGAACTGATTTACTGCTAGAAGGAGCTTGTGTTGCCTAATTTTACTAAATAACAAACACTCTGGGAAAGGGAGAATGGAAAAGGCTTTGGAAGTTTTGTTTGCAGAATTATATTCTATGTTTCTGGAGTATACACACACACACATGCATGTGCTATTCCCTACCAGGAGGCAAATCTCAGAAGCTAAGACAAAAAAGGAAGACTGGGGGGCGCCTGGGTGGCGCAGTCGTTAAGCGTCTGCCTTCGACTCAGGGCGTGATCCCGGCGTTCCGGGATCGAGCCCCATATCAGGCTCCTCCGGTAGGAGCCTGCTTCTTCCTCTCCCACTCCCCCTGCTTGTGTTCCCTCTCTCGCTGGCTGTGTCTGTCAAATTAATAAATAAAATCTTTAAAAAAAAAATAAAATAAAATAAAAAAAAAAGGAAGACTGGGTCGCTATTTGATAACTCTGTAAGTGCTTATATTTATCCATTCTTCAATCAAAATGCAAAACAAGGCCTTCATTGATATGCAACAGATTGTAAAACAAACAAAAGCCTATGAAATAAGGCCACTGCCCTGTAATACACATTTATCATTGTTTATGCAAATGTTAAAGAACAAACTTTTCCGTAATCCTGCCAATCATCCCTTTGAAACTACTTCTAATGATGTGAACACAAACCAAACATTCCGAAGCACTTTCAGAATCAGTGATATATTTTTCATTAACAATTAATATTCAGTTTCCATTTTAAGCCAAAAAATGTAATTTCAATTGTGTGAAGTTTTATTTGAAGGTATGTACACCAGAAAGCCGTAATTATAGTATTTTGTTTGCTGTATCAAGTTACAGAGTAGGAAAAATTTAGAAATTGGTAATGTTAAAAAAAACAGATCCTTAACAGAATCTCACTGATCTAAATCCAACTAGCTTGGTCTTTAAAATAACTTCAACATGAAATTAGACTTAGTGGTGAGTCAAATTCAAGGGGTAACGACTCAAACAACCAGGCTTTTGTGCATGTTGACACATTATCATACAAATAAAGAGAAATAGTATTGTCTTATTTCTTCCTTAACTTACTTCGTTTTATTTTTTACTTATTTATATAATTGTAATGTGCACAATCCTTTAAGAGCTTCCTTTTTTTTTCTTTTTTTAAGTAGCCTCCATGCCCAGATGGAGCCCAATGCGGGGCTTGAACTGGACCCTGAGATCATGAGTCAGATGCTTAACCGACTGAGCCACCCAGGTGCCCCATAAGATCTTTCTTCAGAGTCAACTGTGGTAAAGAGAAAATTCTTTACTTACCAACACTAGTGAAGGTTTTACTAGGTTAACTAAATGGTGTTTAAATTAGTTTCCACTGTTACTTGCTGTTCCAGTTTGGACCATGTATTTGAACCTGAGCAACCTGCAGAATGATTGTTTTTTTATGGGAATAGGAAGGAAAGTTGAAATGCTCTGGAAAGGGAACAGCTACATTTTGTTTCATTCTGCTTCATTATTATGTTCAGAGGAAAAACTGGCTCAAAATCCACAGAACAGATCTCAAATTCCCTTCTCTATAATTATGGTAAGCACATGCAGGAGAATGTACTTCTAAAAATTTACATTTCTACGTTAGCCAGTGGTATTATGAATTGTTCTTTTCCTGAGTGGAGGAGTTTCGATCAAGCTACAGGTGTACAACTTTTGTGAGAACTGACATAACTGTGAAGTGTGGTATTGGGATGCATGTGTATAAATGATTTGATCTGGCAAATTATAGCTGATGCAAAGTATAAAGATTTCTTCTCTGTTCTCAGTGTAAGATGTATCATCACATCACAGATAGGAGAGAATATGAGAACAGAAAAATTATGAAAGCTGATTTTTAAAGCCAGGATTAGAGATTCAATAAAGATTGCAGAGATTAATTTTTAAGTCTGTAGTGTTGTGAAGTGTCTGTAGTATTCTTGTGCTAACAGTATTCGTTTGAAATTACAGCCAAAGTTAAAACGATATGTACTGAACACCTCCTTACAGATAATATACCCTGGTTCTCTAGAGACTGAATTTGGTTTTTAACCTGGTATGCTAAATTAATGACTCAGCAAGTTTGGAAACTTCCCAGGAAATGATTGCTTAGATTACATTATGGAAACTCCAGCTGCCAGCACGTCTTTAACATTTAACAGGACTCTGAAACCATTCCCCAACAAGGTATACTCCAGTTCGCAGTTCAAAATGAATTCTCTGCATTAGTAAAGCCAGAAAACAGAGGGGAAAGAGTCGCCTTTCCTTGTCGTTCGCTTATTGCCACCGATGTAAAAATCAAACATAAGATTTTGGAAGATAAAAGTCACTTACAAAATGCCTGGTTCAAATGAAAACTTCTGTGGTATTAATATATTTATATTTATTAAGTAAATTCATTTCACAGCTTCATACTGGAAATGGATTTGGGGCGACATAAACTCCCCTTGAGTTAGAGAAACAGAAAAGTAGAGAACACTTTAGCATACATGTTGATGTCCTTTTTGGACTTGTCTCAATCATCAGGCAGCAAGGTCCTAAGAGAAGGATACTGTCTTAATCACATTTGTCCTCAGTTAATGGAAGAAGTGCCTGGTAACTGAACAGAATTCATGTTTTCAAGAAGCAACTGCATGGAAATAATGGATGTGACATTTCAGTAGAGATATTCAAATACAGACTATCATATAAGCCTCTTTAAAAAAAAAGATTTTATTTATTTATTTATTTATTTGAGAGAGAGAGAAAGAGCAGGGGGATAGGTGGGGAGGGGGGGGAGAGAAAGAGAGACAGAGAGAGAGAGAGGGGGAGAGAGAGAGAGAGAAAAGCAGGCCCCCGATGCAGGGCTCAATCCCAAGACCCTGAGATCATGACCTGAGCCGAAAGCAGATGTTTAACTGACTGAGTTATCCACATGTCCCAAGCCTCTTCTTAAATGTACTATATATATTTTTAAGATTTTATTTTTATTTATTCGACAGAGATAGAGACAGCCAGCGAGAGAGGGAACACAAGCAGGGGGAGTGGGAGAAGAAGAAGCAGGCTCATAGCAGAGGAGCCTGATGTGGGGCTCGATCCCATAACGCCGGGATCACGCCCTGAGCCAAAGGCAGACACTTAACCGCTGTGCCACCCAGGCGCCCCTAAATGTAATATTGTATTGGATTGTAACTTTGACATATTTGCTTTACAGGATTTCAATTTTAAGAGAGTACAATTGGCTAAGGAATGTTTTTCATTGCAACCGCTCTGTACATGTCTGCCTGTTCCTCACCCCTACCTGGCATATCCAACACAAATACAGTATCTGTCAGAACTCTTCTGCTCTAGAAAGAGAGGGACAGTAAGTTCAAATACTTGTAGGTTGCTAAGATGCATGGGTAGCCCCTCAGTGTCAGGGATGCAACAGAGAATGGTGGAGACTATGATAAACTGGAGGAAGGTTCAGAATAAAAGGGATGGCCATTGCTCATATACTGCTGAGAGCTGCCATGTGAGTATGTGAGCCCAGTGTTGTGAGGCCTCTTAATGTGTCAAAAGGAGCAGAAAATCTACTTGCTTTATGAAATAACCCTATTTTTAAATGTTGGCAACTCTGAAAAAAATTTGAAACATTGTGCCAGTCAACTTACTTGGGGAATAAATCTGGCCCATGGGGATTCTGAGACCTGTGAACTAGATAATGACCTAAAACACTTTCTTTAACCTTCATACGTGCCAAGGTCTTTTCATAGCACTTCACATTCATTAATTCATTTAAACTCCATGCCCACTAGTGTTATGACCCCCATTTTACAAACAAGAAAACTGAATCTCAGGGAGGTTACGTCAGATCACACGGGCTGTCGGTAGCAGAATTCTGAATTCAGGCAGTCTCCTGCCAGGTGGTGATAGTGATTCCTCTTCCTCAGCCCCTCCCAGCTCTCACATCCCCTAGTTTTATGCTAATATGAAAGCAGAAAGGATTTTCTTTCCTTTATTTAAATCATGATGGAAGAATTCTTGGGGGGAAAGTGAGACTAATTAAGTAATAATATGTTCTACATGCCAAAATGCAATGTGAAAATATTGTGAATCCCTTAACCTTGACCTACAGAAGAGACTTCAACCAGCTTGTGTGTGCTCAGGGGACAGCATCTGAGTCATGCATGTTTTCTAGAACAAACTGACTAGCTGAATAAACAGCTTCTTTGTATGAGCATCACTCAGTTGTCTGCCTACTTTCCTATTCAGGTGCCATTACACTTAAAAATACTAGCACAGGGGCGCCTGGGTGGCGCAGTTGTTAAGTGTCTGCCTTCGGCTCAGGGCGTGATCCCAGCGTTCTGGGATCGAGCCCCACATCAGGCTCCTCCACTAGGAGCCTGCTTCTTCCTCTCCCACTCCCCCTGCTTGTGTTCCCTCTCTCGCTGGCTGTCTCTGTCAAATAAATAAATAAAATCTTAAAAAAAAAAAAATACTAGCACAACTGTGTGAAAACATCCAACCAACATTAATCCTTTATTTCAATAGTTTTAAGATCTAGCATTTTGGACTATCATTCAAAGAACTGTGCAGAATAGTGCCTTATGATAGTTCTCTTCTACTGCCATCATGATTGATCTATTTAATTTAACAAGCATTTCCTGGGGCAAATCTTACCTGAAAGCTCAATTCAGACGCTGCAGGAAACAGAAAGACCAGCAAATAAGTCTCTGCGCCTGATAACTTTAAATCCAATAGAATTCTGGATACGACATAACTGCTACTATCAACAATCACAATATGTGATTCCGCATACAGGGTTCTGCTTTATTCTTCAGATTTCAGTTCGTATGTCACCTTCTCCAAGAGGCCTCCAGATCACCTAACTTACTGCTCACTCCCCATTCACACTCCTGTTATTCTCTGGCATGCCACCCTGTCTCCTCCACAGCTATTACTGCAGCCCGCAACTGTCTTATTCACCCATTTGCATATTGGATTTTTACTGTTTCCTTTCAATAGAATAGAAGGGCCAACAGGAGAGAATCTTGCTGGTTTTGCTCATCACTGTATCTCCAACTTCTGAAATACTGTCTCGCATTGAATACGTGCCCATATATATGAAGGTTCGAAGAAAAGATACACCACCCCCATGGTGGAGGCAAAGGGGGTCATTCAGAAAAGAGGCTTCCTGAAGAATAAGCCATTTGGTGTGGACCCTAAAGTGACTCTTGCCATGAATGACTATATTGAGACTACCCGGAGATTTCTTTTATATGCTCTGATCCCTGTTTATCTCTCTTGGAAATGATGATCTAACCCTACCCCTAGTTGCTGCCAGTAAAACATCACTGTGAATGCTCAGTCTGAGGCTGACCACTTTCTGAAGCAAAAGAAACGATCACCTTCTCTCAACAGCACTCAGATGAACACACTACCTCTCACACAAGGAGTGAGGGAGTTTCCGGCGCAGACCAATCGTTGGGCAAAAGATACATCTGAAGACCCCTGGGAAATCAAATTCATATAGGAACACCCATGTTTCCATGCCCTGTACTTCACTGAGTAGAGAGAAGGTAGGGTGTTTGGAGACTTTCGATTGGTCAGCCCTACTCTGTTACAATGCTGATTCTACATCTCTTGAACTGCCTGCCAAGCGTGCCAGATAAATGAGTTTGCCTCCTCACTCAGTTGGATACCCTAAATATATATAGCATAAATAAAAGCTAATCAACACCTTTTCATAACAGTGAAAAGAGTTGTTATAGGGCAGGAAAAAAAAGTGTGTCCTTGCTTAGTGGTGACCGATGCTGTATTTTCCAGCAGAGAATGCATTTCTTAATGTTTGCTGCAATTTGTGAAAGCTTTCGTGGTAATAACATACATACATATATATAATCTTGTATTAAAAATACAAGGTGGTCAGGATTTTCTGAGTACTAAAATAATCTTGAAAGTTACATTGACTTTTTATTGCATCACTCTTTTTTGGGTAAACAGAAATGAAGGGTAAAGGAATCTTATTATTTGCTTAAGTGATCCACCCTTTGCAGGGAGAGCACCAGAACTGGTCAAGAATTGTTGCAAATTAACATGCACCGTTCTTTCAAAATGTCAGTTACCAACGTCCTACAAATTGTGGGATCTTGGAGGAAAGGGGAAACATAAGATTACCTCTCTGTTTACTTGAAGGCAATGTGACCTTAATGCCAGGCACTCTAAATTTACACGATAAAAAAGGAGCACTTCCACTGAGGAAGAAAATAATTTTGCATGTCAACAGCTTCTGCTTTGGGCTTTCAAATGTCAGAGTTGGTCTACACATAAAAGTGAACTAGAAGGTAAAGAGATTATGTGGAAAAATCAAGAACAGTGATGTTAGGAACATCCATTCCCATAGTATCCGACCCTGTCTAAGTTGACAGGGGCCTGGTCTGGGTTTATGAACTCACAGGAAAGCTGAATGAAATGATCTGGAAAGAGGCTGTCACATTGATTACGGTCTTAGAGACACCAAGGAGAAGCTGGAAAAGCATGCCATAAACACAGTTCAAGGCTACAAAGGTGAGCCTCTCCCTTCAAAGATAAGTATAACTTAAAGGTTCATAAGGATAATTTTATAGTATTTTATAGAATCTTAACCTATAACAGTAAATGGTGAACACAAAGCGCTGTGTGTGTGTGTGTGTGTGTGTGTGCACTTGTGTTTCTGAAATAATACGGTAGAACCAAAGGCTGGATTTTAACGCAACTCAGTTAAAAAAGAATACGATGAGACTTTCTCCTCATCAGTTTTGAGTTTAAAAAATACAGGAAAGCACTACTTCAATAAAATTATACCACTCAGTGGTATTGTCAATGCACAGCTACAGAGAACTAGGTATCATCAAAAAACTGGGCTATTTGGGGAAAGAGGTGTGTATATTTGTTCATAACTTCTGGACATTGTTTCATCTTGCATTTCACTATATTTATTATCAAAATGGCAATACTTCCACTCTTCTTGAAAAGAGAGAGAGGAATTCATCTGATCAAATAGAACCAAATATTAGAAAACCATGTCAAATGATTCAAGTAAAATCATGTTATTTAAATATTTCTGAAAACACAAATAAATATGTTAGAAGCTGAATTATTTCTCAAGTTTCTGGAAGTCTAATTTATAATACCAATTCCAATCTTCCACTTTCCTCACACTTCATTATTATTTCTCCTAGACAATACTTTATTTTTTTTCTGGGTAGAAACATTCATGAAGACACAAGCTCTCAGAGTTAACATTGAATAATCCTTCTTCCTTTTTTTTTTTCATAGTACTCAGCTAAGAGCCCACTAGGACCTCAGTAGTCATGACTGGTCAGGAATTAAATGAGAAGGGTCTGAAATCTGGCCAGGTCTGGCTTGACATTAGACTAAACAAAGGCTGTTATTGATAACGAGGGTGGGAGGCTGTTTTACATCGCAAAGCAGAGAGCCGTGTTTTGTGTCTTAAGGCATGGATGTGTGAAAAGTTAGGGAAGCCATGGTCCCTTTTCTGAGGGGAACACAGGCCCTTCGGAGCCTGCTTTAAAGATCCGTTAGTTCCCAAGACGGATTTGCTTGTTAAGTGTGGACAAGCAGTAAATGCCCCTTGCTCCTGGGAGAGTTCATGAAGAACACTCCTGAAGTGTTTACAGTTAGAGGTACACATCTGGAAGTTTTTGTTCAGAGCATGAATTAATAATGTACATATAATAAGCCAGGCACGCTGAATGAAATCAGGCAACAGCTGATTAGTAACATATCAAGTAGACCGCACACTCTTAATTTTACTGAAGGGCTCCTTCCTGACAAACCCACCACCGCACACACTCTTCTAACTCTCAGGGGGTGGAGACGTGCTGGTTCAAGAATTCTTGGATGTCTTTCCTCACTGAACATATACACTACCCAGGTCTGAACCTGGAGAAATAGTTTACATGATCATCAAAAGAAATCTTGCAATACCTGGCAACTGTACTGCATGGATGTTATGGCGCATATTTCAATGGAAAAATGACTTTTTAATTCAGATGAATCACCAGGATTCCTGGAACCCCAGAACACAAGAGTAATAACAATTCAAGTCTCTATTTCTAGATAGACTTTTGCTACTTTGGAAAATATCCTGGAAAATATTTATTTGGTCAGAAATATCATCATAGTTTCATTCAGGATTAGAAACAGTTTGTTTTTTTTTTTTCCCATTATTTGTTCATTTGAAAAGAATCTACCTGGACTATGATAAAGTGTATCAGGATGTAATCTAGAAACAGACAGATAATGCAATACTGGTATTCTCTTGCCTTCATTTTTTTTTTTTTTTTTAATGAACAAAAACAGTAACTGAATGAATCATTTGTGGGGGAGATTTTTCTAGGAAAGTATTCAGGCAAGAGTTCCTTTTAATACAATGCTTGTGTAATTAAATGTGAGTCAGTAATCGTTATGAAAGTAATAGCAGTTTGTGGAAATTATTATTTAGAAAATATGTACCCTTAATAACAAGTTAAACTGAATATTATCTAAATTTCATAAAAACTAAAGGATATAAAAAGTGAGGATATAAAACAGTCAAACACAGGGAGAACTTTTGGAATGAGCAATTAATTTCCTAATAATTTCTGTAAGGCAGTCTGAATATTAGGAATTACCAAGAAGACTAGACTAGAAGCATTTAATTTCACCAAAAATAAATTCTCTGTAAAGCCCCTTAACCTCAAAGGTATAATAGTAAATGCTTCCTGAAAGACACTTAAAAAATAATTTTAAAACTTTAATAAAGTTCTTAAATTTTAAAAATTCCATAAGACCTAACTTACTTTAAAAAAACATATCATCAAAAAATAACATATCATCAATTATATCCTGTGATTGCAAAGGACACCGCTGTCTTAAATTCTGCTTCATTTTCTACTTTGACTTCAGTTCCTTTACTTCAGGAAAAAACATTCTCCTCAGTCATTTGCAAAAGTATTATGTTTAATCTGGCCATATTGATTAATTTTCAACAGTCTATCTATAGTAAGAAAATGAGTGAAAATATGTCTTTTCTCTGTCAAAAAAGCAGTGTGGGAAAAGATGGCAAAAGCACACATAAAGCTGAAAATATACTTCCATCACAGATTAACAGAGGATTAATCATATATAAAGATTCTAAGCAATCAATAAGCAACTCAACAGAAAAAAAGATAGGCAATTCACCACAGGTGAAATACAAATGGCCAATAAATATATGAAAAGATGTTTATCCTCCAATAAAGAAATAATATTTAGGCATAGAAAATTTAGACCTATCAAATTAGTAAAAAAACAAAAACAAAAACAAAACGCTTTTAAAATACCGATAAAATCTATTGTCAGGAAGAATATAAGGCAATAGAAACTTTCATACACTGTAGTTCTTAGGGTTACAAATTTAAACTTTTACAACTTTTTGAAGAACTGTTTGGCAAAAAATTGTATATATTCTTCAGTCCATTTGGCTTCTAAGAAGATAAACTACTAAATACATTCAACAAATGCTGACGGAGAAATCTACTAACAATTTCACAAATGAATAACAAAACCACAAGTATGCTTATTTCAACTACGCCTAAAATAAAAAATGAAAACAACCTAATCAGTAAGAGAGATTAAGGAAATTAATATATAACATCGCAATATAACACCAGGAAGCTTTTACAAAGACATATATATTACATCTATTTGTTTGCACATTGGCCATTTATGCAAACTTCATAAGGGCAGAGAATTTATGTAATTTTGTATGTTTCCGCACTCCAGAGTTATAAACCTAAAAGTGTTAATTGACCAGCATGAAGGTGGAACTGTTACCAGGTTTCTAGAACAATTCTGCAACTTACACTACGGTTAGGAATATATTGGTCAAATTTTATGCATCATTTTCTTACAAGTATAAAGACAAAAGTCTGCTATCTTTTCAACAAACTTGATATAAACAAGTTCAAGAATAACAGCTTGTGCCGAAATGCATCTTATTTGCATCAGGAGCCACCTGTGAAGGCCTGGTGGCCTTTAGGTTGTATAACTCTCACAGAAAAGTAGACTCTCTCCCTCAGTCCCTTAGATAATCTGTTCCTGATTGCAATGTAGGAGAAGGAAGTGAAAAATGCTTCTCGTTCTTCTTTGGCTTCATTCCCAAAGGACAATCTGAAGGGAAACATACTAATTCCCATTCCAAATTATGTCTGGAAGGCATTGTAAATTACGAAATTTAAATTTGCAAGAATATAAAAAAATTACATGTACCTAGCTTTCACCCTGGACTTTTCTAAGTAGGGCACATTTTTAACTAGGATGACTTTTTCAAACATAGAAATTTACTATTTTTGAAGTAGATCTCTTCATTTTATATCCTATGAATCAAGATATCTTGACTTCTCAATTTCATTTAACCTAGAACACATTCTGGTTGTGTTTTCATTAGCTTCCTTTGTTAGAGTTACTGTGACAAGACCATCTAAGAATGGACACTAATAATGGTATTTGAAATTTATAGTCTCATGAAGAAAAATGATATGCCAATGCTCAATTTGCCAGAAGTACGGAAATAAGGAAAACTATTAACAAGTCAACCGGTCAAAGCGAGTTATTGTAATAAAAGCATCGTTGTATACTCTGCTTTAACACTTGATCTAAATGCCTTTCCTCCATATCCAGGCTATCAATTGCTTAAGATAAATAAAAGGCCAGTTTTGGAGGGGGGCTTAATTAAAACCTCTAGGAAGGAAATTTGTGAATTTTCTAAATATAATTTCTTCTTGGACTCAGACCTTGATATATCCACTTGCATACCATCCTTTTAAAAAATAATTAAACTGATTGTGATAAAACATTAAGGATTAAAAACTCCTTTCTTGGGGAGCCTGGGTGGCACAGCGGTTGAGTGTCTGCCTTCGGCTCAGGGCATGATCCCAGCGTTATGGGATCGAGCCCCACATCAGGCTCCTCTGCTATGAGCCTGCTTCTTCCTCTCCCACTCCCCCTGCTTGTGTTCCCTCTCTCGCGGGCTGTCTCTGTCTCTGTCGAATAAATAAATAAAACCTTTAAAAAAAAAATTTTTAAAAACTCCTTTCTTAAAAAAAAGTTATACTCATCTTCAGGCAGTCCTTGTTGTATGCCTTACTATGCCAACTACAACCTCTGTGTGTGTGTGTGAGTGTGTGTGTGTGATGTCACTTTGCATGGTTCTGTGGTACCTGGCTTCAGGATACAATTTCAATATGCACGCATTTCAGTTATGCTACCGGGTAAAGTGTGTGCTGACTGTATTCTGTTCTATTCTCAACCTGTCTTTTCAATTTCCTAGAAAAACCTACGGGCTTTCTGTAGTTCAATAGGTTGGAGTGTGAGCTAAATTCCGACCTGAGCATTCTCATAGAGTCAATACAAATAATTGTCTGATATCAACCTACTAGCATTATGTTGGTTTGTAAAAGATGGTGAAGCCCATTCCTATTGTCAGGTAGAGTTAGTACCTACCTCAAAGCCAGGACTCACAGGAGACTGAAACATGAAGTTGTAAGAGCAAAAAGCAGGCAAAGGTGCAGAATAAAGGGGAAAAAAGACAAGAAAATGGTGTTATTTGAAGAAAGCAAGGCATGTTATCAATAATGTTTTATATAGATGCATTTTTCAAGCAAGATGTTACACTAATCAGCCTTTACGGCCACAGAGACATCTGAGCTAGAAACTACTCTTTAACATGTAAGTAGAATTATGGACACTAAGTCAAAATTGCAAAAACACAGTTTACAATTGTGAGTTGATAGAGGTAAAATTTAAAAAAAAATCTACTTGTTACGGTGTCAGTGATGAAAAACAGCTCTTTCACCTTGTTGAAAATAAATTATAGTCAAAATGAAGCATTTTTGACCTTTACGGGAAAGATTAGATTTTCTTCACAATAATTCATCCTCTCAATGGGAAAAGAATGAAAAAGGTCATCAAAGTAATCAAATGTTACATAGTTGTTATCTGCCTGTAGGCAAGAATAAGCTGATGAATAATCAGTATTAGTCAGTGGTTTACAAACCTGGAAAGTCCAACAGCAGGTTAGAGTTTTAATGAGAGAAATATGCCTACAGTGCATTCTTTGCTCATTTTTAAGTCTTTGTTGCATATCATTGTTTTCTGTCTGATTTCATTCAAGGTTGAAGTATAATTCAAAAGTAGAAAGGTTATTCTGAAAAATTGTTTTAAGAGGAATATCAATGAAAAATATTAGAAACATCTTGGTTAAGTAGACAATACATATCTCCTGTATTTACACTGAATATGTTCTTTTCATCCCAAATTAAAACTAAAATATAGCTGACTCTTTTTCTTAATAGAAATGCATGGCCATTGTTCTCTGAACCCCCATATTCTATTCTGCAATGTATAGTCTACCATCAGAGACATGGGGAAGTAGTGTACATTTAGACTGAGGTTCTGCCAAGATTAACTGTAACCCAATAATACCTGCTACATTTCTGGATTGACATGAAACATGTGCAGAACTCAGGGTTAACAACTGCTCATTTGAACAGATCCAAACAGACTTTTGGGGATGTTAGGGAAGAAGAACTTCCTCTGACTTATGGTCCTTCTAGCTAGACTTAGAAGCAAACCTGAGACAGATTAACAGGAGAAAATCAAATTTAATAGGTGTACATATGGGGAATCCACACAGACATGAAATTCCAAAAACAATGAGGCGACATGAAGCTTATGAGTTAATGAGAGGGGCAGGGTCTGAGGATACGTAGGGGAAGAAGATCTTTAGCAAGAAGGTGAAGGGAGATGTTTGGAAAAACAAAGCTGCCCTATTATGCAGATAAGTTCCTTAGGTAAAGAAGAGCCTCTATTAATAACTCTCTTCCTGTTACAGGCTCTCTTTTCCAATGTAAATTTAGGCAGTTGTGGGGGAGGCAGAGAGTTTTTCCTGCATCTGCTGGGTTTTGATTGCTTTTAACTCAAAATAATCTTTTGCCAAAGTGGCCCATCTTAGGACAGCTTTCCCTGTGCCCCTACAAGGCAAAATTATAACTCTGTTTGTATGTAATTTATGGAACATTTTCATACAGAGATGGCAAAGCTTTCTCTTTGGGAGAGGAAATCGATCAATTTTCTCAATTTCCCAAATAAGGTATTATCGTTATCCTTGTGAACATATATGATATGTAAAGTTCATGATTTTCCTCCCATTTGCAAGCTCTGAATACCTTTACACCAAGCTCTCATCAGCATTCAGTTTCGGCTGAATGCATTCAGCTCATGATTATTTGATGATGATCTATACAACATATGTTCACTTATTCCTCTAAGTTACCGTTTCTCAAAGTGCATTTTTTCCCCCATAGGATATCCTTAGGTTTTATGAGAAAAAGGGATTCCATATTTGAGTCAATATAGAAAAACGTATTTCATTATTCCAAGACTTCTGAGACCCGTAATTATGCTTAGTAAATATTACGATGTCTAATATATGGGTGGACTGAGAAGAACTTCCCAGTATTATCTGACGAGGAAATTTTTTTTTCGCAGAATATTTGATAGGACCATTACTTTAGAGAAAAAAATTCGGGGGAACACAGACTCTTTCTACTTTGCTATCAAGGTAGAATCACCAGCAATGTATGGTACCACCTATTCCTTTAGTAGTTGGCTGTAACATTATGCTATAGCTTTGTTTTTATTTTTGTTTTCCCCTTGAAGGAAGATCACCTGAATTACAGTTTTTCATCTGTAGTGAAAACTACTGTAGAAAACAATGGCAATTATGCAAATTATATGCATATTAGGATGATGTGACACATTACTTTTCATTTTGCACCCCAAGAATTTGTTTCCCATTATTAAATAATAAAATTCCTATAACCCCATTTTCATTAACTGATAAGAATTTCAGAACTAAATTTAATTATTAATTATTCTGACATAATATTTTATTCTTTTCTCACATGACCTGTCATGAAGAAACCTAATAACTTTATAACTATTTATTTGTTTCTAGCTTTTAGCTATTATGAATAAAGATACAAACATGTTTGTAATAATACCATTCACATGGCACCCCCTCAAAATGAAATACTTAGGTATAAATCTAACCAAATATGTACAAGATCTGCATGAGGAAAACTATAAAATTCTAATGAAAGGAATAAAATAAGAACTAAATAATGGAGAAACATTCTATGTTCATGGATAGGAAAATTTAATATCGTAAAGATGTCAGTTCTTCTCACCTTAATCAACAGATTCAATGCAATCCCAATCAAAATCCTAGCAAGTTATTTTATGGACATCAACAAACTGATTCTAAAGTTTAGAGGGAAAGGAAAAAGATCCAGAATAGCCAACATAATATTAAAGGAGAAGAACATAATTGGAGGACTGATGTTACCTGACTTCAAGACTTATTATAAAGCTACAATAATCAAGACAGTGTGGTACTGGTGAAAGAAGAGATAAACAGATCAATGGATCAGATTAATGAGCCCCCAAATAGCCCTTTGTAAGTAGAGTTAACTGATCTCAGACAAAAAAAAGACAAAGGCAATACAATTTACAAAAGTAGTTTCCTCAACAAATGGTGCTAGAACAACTAAACTTCACATAAAAAAAAAAAATCTAGACACATGCCTTCAGAAAAATTAACTTTAAATGGCTCATAGACTTTAATGTAAAACACAATAATACTCTAACAATCTTAGAAGATAACATAGGATAAAACCTGCATGACTTTGGATATGGTGATACCTTTTGAGATATAACACTGAAGTCACATTCATGAAAGAAACAACTGATAAGCTGCATTTCATTAAAATTAAAAACTGCTCTGCAAAAGATACTGTCAAGAGGATTAAAAGACAAGCCCCAGACTGGGAGACAATATTTGCAAAATGTTTGCAAAAGACACATCTAATAAAAGATTATTAACCTAAAATACACCAAGAACTCTTAAAACTCAACAATAAGAAAACAAACAACTTAATTTTAAAACTGGGCTAAAAACCTTAACAGACACCTTATAAAGATATAAGCCGGCTTGGCTGGCTGGCTCAGTCAGTAGAGCATGAGACTCTTGATTTCAGGGCTGTAAGTTTGACACCCATGTTGGGCATAGAGTTTACTTAAAAATAAAGACCTTTAAACAACAAAAAAAGGAGATCTAAGCAGATAGCAAATAAACATATGAAAAGAAGCTCACATCATATATGTCATCAAGAAAATGCAACTTTAAATAATGAAATACCACTATTCACCTATCAGAATGGCCAAAGTCCAGAACACTGACAACACCTAATGCTAACAAGGATGTGGAGCAACAGGAACTCTCATTCATTGCTGGTGGGAATGCAAAATGGTACAGCCACTCTGGAACACAGTTTGGTGATTTCTTACAAAACTTAACATACTCTTACCTTATGATCTAGCAATCGAGCTTTTTGATACTTACTCAGAAGAGTTGAAAACTTATGTCTACACAAAAACCTGTACATGGATGTTTATAGTAGCCTTATTCATAATTGCCAAAACTTAGAAGCAACCAAGATGTCCTGTGTTAGGTGCGTGGATAAATAAACTGTGGATACCTGGACAATGGAGTATTACTCTATGCTAAAAGGAAAGAGTTGGCAGGCCATGAAAAGACATGGAGGAAACTTAAATGCATATTACTAAGTAAAAAAACCCAATTTGGAAAGGCTACATACTATATGATTCCAACTATATGACATTCTGGAAAAGCCAAAACTATGGAGAAAGTAAAAGGAACTGGTTAGCAGGGATTGGGTGAAAGTGAAGAGGGAAGAACAGGTGAAACACAGAAGATTTTTAGGGCAGTGAAAATACTTTATATGATACCATAATGATGAATATACAATTATACATTTGCCCAAAGCCAAAGAATGTACAAGATTGAACACTAAAGTGGGACTTCAGTTGATTTTGATGTGTTAGTGTACGTTCATCAGTATTAACAAAAGTACTACTCTGACGAGTGATGTTGATAATGAGAGAAGCAATGCACGTGTGGGGGCAGGTGGTAGATGGGAAATCTCTGTACCTTCCTTTCAATTTTGCTGAGAACCTAAAATTGCTCTAAAAAATCAAGTCTAAAAAAATTTAAAAGCAAGAAGCAAACAAACAAAAATGCTTGTACATATCTTTCTATACGTGTCTATACACATTTCTTTTGAATATAAACCTAGGAGTAGACTGTGGAATCACATAATATGCATATGTTCAGCTTTAGAAGATAAATGCCAACCAGTTGTCCAAAGCTGTTGAACCAATTTATACCCACACAGTAGTAGTATATGTGAGTTCCAGTTCCTCAGTAGCTTCATCAAAACTTGTTATTATCAGGGTTTCTTTCAGTGTTAGACATTCTGGTGTGGACCTATTTCACTGTGGATTTAACTTTAGATTCCTTGATAACTAATGACGTAAAGTACATTTACGTGTTTCTTGGCTGTGCTCTTTTATAAAGTGCTGCTCAAGTATTTTTCCCTGTATCTTAAATGGAATTGTCTGTCTTCTAAATTTTTGTAGGTGTTCTTTATATGTTCTGGGTATGAGTCTTTTATAACATGGATACATTGAAAATATCTTTTCCCTTTCTTTCTTTTTTTTTTTTTAAAGATTTTATTTATTCACTTGAGAGAGAGAGAGTGCACAAGCAGAGGGAGAGGGAGAAGCAGAACCCTCCCACCCCCCCACCCCCTGCCGCCCCGAGCTGGGAGCCTGATGTGGGACTCAATCCCAGGACTCTGGGATCATGACCTGAGCTGAAAGTAGACACTCAATCAACTGAGCCACCCAGGCGCCCCCAAAAATATCTTTTCCCATTCACTGACCTGCTTTCCGCTCAGTGGTATTTTTTGCTGAAAACAATTTCTTGATTTTAATGATGTCCAATTTATCAATCTTTTCCCTTTGACATCAGTGATTTGAGTCCTGTTTAAAAAAGCTTTTCCAACCCCAATTTCTTGTACATATTCTTCTATGTTGTCTCCTAGAGGCTCCCAACTACCTTGAATTAATCTTATATATGGTGTAAGGCAGGGTCAGGATTCATGTTTTCTATATAGATATCCAATTGGTTTTAGGAATATGTGTTGAAAAGACCATCCTTTTCTCACAGCAGTGATATCCTTGTCAGAAATCAGTTGGCTTACACACACATACAGGTAGTTTGTAGACTCTCTTCATTCTGTTTGATTGGTTTATTGTTCTGCTCCTGTATAATACCACCTCGTTTTTTAATACTTAAACCTTGAGCAATACTACATTGTCTTAACTGTGGTTTATAATATGGAAATTCTCCAGCATGGTTCTACCTCAGGGGTTCTCACACTCATTATGACTGAGATTTGGGGCCGGATACTTCTTCGCTGTGGGGGCCTGTCTTGTGCACTGACCTCTCTGTGATTTCCTTCCTTCTGAGACATTGGTCTCTCAAATCCTGACTGCTTTGGTTGCTCTTGGGTACCTTCAAATATTATTTTGTTCTGTTTTCTTTTGTTATATTTTATTCAGCTTTTATAATTGCCCTTATAGGACAGTTGATCAGATATAAGCTTCTTCATAGTTCTGAAAGAGATTATTAACTTTTTGCCTAAGACTAAGTCTTGTATAACATGGTTTCAACTGGTTTTGACTCTTCCCAAATACGACAAGAACATTTGTAAATAAAAATAAAAAGATGAAAAGAATAAATAAAAAGATGAGTAAAGCATAGGGAAATGATAGTATCATTTAATCCTGACTTCTGCAATTTTCTTAAATGTCTATAAAATTGATATAATTTTAGTAAGTATACTTATGTATAATGATAGAATATATTAATATATCCTACTTAAGAACCTTCTCATTTCCTTCTAATACTGGTGATGGTTTACAAAAAGGTATACACCCCTGCTGAGCTGTTATGCCATAAATTGACTGCATTTTGGGTCTTCTTAAAAGATGGACTGCTTCATGGTTATAATGAATACAGTTTACTGCCAAAATTGATGACAGATAAAGCCTGTCATAAATCTATGTTGCTGAACTTTTTTTTTCTTTTTTCTTTTTTTTTTTTTTAATAATGAATTTTTATTATATTATGTTAGTCACCATACAGTACATCCCCAGTTTTCGATGTAAGGCTCGATGATTCATTAGTTGTGTATAACACCCAGTGCACCATGCAATATGTGCCCTCCTTACTACCCATCACCAGTCTATCCCATTCCCCCACCCCCCCTCCCCTCTGTAGCCCTCAGTTTGTTTCTCATAGTCCATAGTCTCTCATTGAACTTTTTTTTTTTCTATCTTAGCAGCAATATGGAAATCTGAGATTCAATTTATGTGCCAAAAATGAATAAATTAATAGAATTACCAGTGTCTTCATCTGTATGTGAAATGGTGATTTTATAGTCAAAATAAGCCATCAAGTATTGACAGGAAAAATCATTTTCTTATGTTTGAGAGAAAAATCTATATACTTGTCATGGCAGACTCGCAACATGGATGATATAATGGGATTAATAAGCAATACCATCTTTATATCTTGGTCATTGCCTTTTTCAGAAATGGAAAAATATCTTTAATTATATATATAACTAAAAGGCTTTATTATTATTTCCATAATATTACTTTTGATTAGGCATTCACTATAAATTTTAAATTGTAATTACTGACCTTTTATGTCTTAACCAGGGATAAAGAAAAACATATTCACTGTACTCCAAAATGCCTGGGTAGAGCAAGGTGGTTTTGTCCCTACATAAAGTAGCCAAGGCATGACCATGACCCAAGACAACCAGAAAATACGTGCCCTCCTCAAAGTGGGCCAGTGTTGGGTTCCTTTCTCAGGTGTTGGATAAAACAAGAAATAAACAGGTATACCATGAGGGCACAAAGAGCTCTGATACATACAAAACATGACTTTGAGAGCCAGTGTGTCAAATAGTGTCAGAAACATGATTTCCAAAGGCATTTCTCATTTAAAGGTTACCTGTTGGGCATTTTATACAAGGTAATGACAGTTTATGATGATAATATTCTTTAAAGTATTTTATGGCTCCAATGTTTTCTCACCTCACAAATATCTGATTGGGTCACAATCTTATAAGCCTCCTTGACAGTCATGGTTAAAATCTGATTTTAAAAAATATATTAAAAAAGAACATTTTAAGCATTCTACTATAAAAATTTCCATTCAGCAATAAAGCACTAATGAATTTCAACATTTCATGTAAAATATAGCTTGTAATCAAGTAATTCAAATGATGAAATAATTATTTAATTTGTTTAAATAAAGCAATTAAATACTTTGATTTAAGAACCCATGTTAAAGACTATAGTTATGTAACCTAAATTATATTTACATATAAATTATATATATTTATAAATATATACATGCATATAATTTAAATATGTAATTCAATTTATACTTACAAAATGTAAATTATATATGTAATGTCATATTATTTATATGGATGTATGTGTATATATATGTATAAATGTGTACACATGTATATGTGTATATATTATAAAAAGTTGAGATAGATCTAAAAGAAGAATCTTTAGCATTAATCATCCAGATTCTGATCTATTTTAATAATGAATGGCTTTAGAGTTTTAGATTTCTTGTGGGATGTTAAATAATTTTTAAAGAACTTTTCTTGGTAAAACTGAAAACAATATACAATTAATTTACAATTTTGTTTCTTAAACTTATTTTTAAGTATTCTATAAACACTGTCTCAGTGACTAACCTAAAAGCAAGAATAACTGCAATAACTTGAAAAATCACTACCTATAAAAATTCAAACTAAATCAAGGAATTTTGGAACTGGGAAGCTGACATGAGTTATTTGAAAAAGTAAATAGCTTTTGATTTAAGCACCTTTCAGTTAGAGTATCACTACTTCCAATTAATGCAATATTACGGAATAATATCACACACATACATTCTGAATAGTCACCAAACATAACGTATTCTTCTAGTTAATGGCAGGATTAAGTACTTGCCTTCCCCCAACAGGTTTACGTCATGAAAGACTGAAAACACAACAAAGTCTCAAAAGAAAGTCTTGGGAGAACAGACTATGACATTTTCTATTTACCAAAATGAGCATGCATTTGGGCTATATGTCTGTTTTTTGCTGTCACAAAATTTAAGTGATATAAAGATAACCATAAAATATTTTCCAAACAAGGGACTAATTGATACACCTATTTTAGAGATGTCTTCAAAATGTATTGCCCCCTCCACTCCAAGAAGGATGAATTTAACTTTAATGTTGTAATAATTTTTAATGTTTTTCATTAATTGATTTTGACGATAGCTAGATTATAGAAATTCTTTGTAAAATTCTTTGAGAGGAGGGAGTAAATATGGGAAATTTAATGTTTCACACTGTTAGCTTATGTTCTTATTTTAAATAACTCACATAATTACCACAATTTTTAGTTGGTTTTGAATGTTTGGAAAATCCAAATTTAACTGTCTTAAAGAAGAATATTTAAGTCATATCCATAAGATAAGTATTTTAAAGATAATGGAAATATTTAACGTATTCAAGTCCTATTTTTCTCTCAGCATTTGTCAATCAGCGTCACCCTGACAATATCCCAGAATGTATGCCAGTGATGCCAAGATATTAAAGACTTCCCTATTTTCATAAGAGCAAATTTAAAATTTTCTCCCAGAATAAATATTCAGCTACATCACAAAGTAATCTGATAATCTTCAGAGAAGAACTACTTTTATCTCTGGTTTCCAAAATTTGACAAACTATGCTGTGCGATATTCACACATTAGTTTGTGCTGCTCTGGCCCTATGACCACGATGATACCTCACATATTTCTAATTGCATGAAGCTCACGGATAAAAGCAAACTCAAAGCTGTTGGATATCTGATGAAGTACTGACCAATCTACAGCACAGGCCCTGAAGAAACCTAGTCATTAACACCCTGGCTGTGTGCTCCCTAACAGGGCACTGTCTTGATTGACACTGCTATCACATTGTCCCACAGATTTCTCATATAAATGGATAAATGGGTAAACAGGAGGCTGTACCAGAAGGGGCTCGTCAGGGGCGCTGGTGGAGAGCTCAGCAGACGCCGTGCGGACGGTGCTGAGCCCAGTGAGGGAAACGTTGGAGAGCCTTCTCCTCCGCACGCCACTGCAGTTGTTGGGGATTTTAAATGCACATCTCTTATGGTAATTCAGACCGCATCCTGGAAAGAGAAAGTAAAAATGATTTTTTTCAACCATAAATTAAAAGCTCTTCTAGTATTAAATTATGCATTTTCAAAAATAGTACCGTTTCTTGAGGCTATTTGGAAATTCAAATTTTCTCTTGAGCTCCTTCTGATTTCTTTTCACATTTTGTAAATAGGGTGGGTTTTGAATTCTGATTCTATTGGACAAGCTCAGCAACTACTCTAGTTATCATTTTTTAAAAATGTTCTTTGGTATAATGGACTTGGGCTCTGAGGAATCCGGCAACAAAAACCCAAAGAGCTCACCTGAGGCATCTTTAACTGCCACAAGTTCTAATGTGAGTCGATGCATAAAGGACAGTTAATCACACTGCATCACAACTTTTGAACTACATTGATTTGAATCCTGGTTCCACATTTTTTTTGTCCACATGACCTTGCGTACCTCAGTTTTGCTGTCTATAAAATAGGGATAATAACTACTTTGTAGAATTGTTAAGAAAATATGTAAAATACCTTACGTGGTATTTTCCACATGGTAGATAATTAGGAAGGCACCATTTTCTTTTCAATATTCCCACTACTCACTTTTCACATGAGAAACATGGGTACAAACTCCAGTCTGCCACTCTACAGCTAAATGACCTTGCGTGGTGTGATTAACTTCCTAAACCTCTGCTCATTTCAACAAACATCTATTGAATGCTTACTAATCCAAATTCTGACTTAAGAAGCAAATATTATTTTTAGTTTGTTGCCAAAATAACAGAAAAGAAACAAATCTACAAAATACAAGGGATACGATATAAGTGTCAAGTTTCCCAGATCAGAGCAAATATGCTGAAGACAGGAAATGTAAAGAAATGAACAGAACAGAATCCATGCACCCAAAAAATTGCTGCAAGACAACTGAGGGAAAGAAGACATTATTGGAGAGGGCACAACATAAGCAGATAGTGTGTACGTTCCTGCATGTGATCGACTTGATTGGGGAAGGAAAGACCTTACCTTCACATTTAAGGCCTTGACGCACCAACCCCCACAGCATTTCTCCACAGTGATCACAGAAAGCTGGAGCTCTGTATGAATGAACAAAAAGAGCGTGGGGACGAATCTGAAAGTCTTCAAAGGTGGCAGAAGCTGTAGAAATAGTAACATTGGAAAATAAGTCAAACGGATACTCTGATCTGTAGATAATTAGTATACAGGATAATTAATATGCAAGTATGGATATAACTCTCTGGGCAAATCAGGAAAGATAAGATGCAACACTGCTTGGCATTAGCAGTGAGACTCCATTTTTTCTACCCACAGCTTTACCGCTGGTGGCCCCGCATAGCGTCTCTCACCTCTTCTTGCTAGTCAAAGTTTCAGGGCATTTTGGGAATAGGTAAAAAGTAGAAGAAAGAATGAATGTGAAAGGATAGTTCAATCAGATTTACAAACACCTGATGTTACTTAAAAATATTTTGCTTTTTCTTCCCCAGAAAGGCAGTCATAAATATTAAAGAAAAAAAAAAAAGCTGATAGATTGAATTTGACAGATCAGAAGATAAGATACTTGAATATGACCATGAAGAGGTACTGCTGGAAGACAGATAAGAAATCTGAGCAGCCTCTTCTTGGGGAGAAAGAGTTGTTTGAACTCTTAAGGCAATATAACCAAGCATTTATTATGACCTAAAAATAACTAAGCAGCCTCTTTAATAATATGTAAGAGGGACTTAAATACACACACTGGTGAATTCCAGTCCGCTCCTTGAGAAATAACACTTTAGCAAATCATACTCACAACGTAGGGTACTTTTTGTTATCACATATTGTTACTTATTCTATATGGTACTGCTGCAAAGTATTGAAATTCATTACTTTTTAAATTGTATTTTTCCAAATGACATTTTTAATTGTGTTATAAAAGTAGTTTATGCTTTTTGTTGTTGTTCAAGTCAAGAAAGACACAGGGAATTGAAAGTAAAATATCACCCACCCTCCCCAAATTCTAATGGGCAGGGGGTATATCTTTCTAGATTTATTTGCATAGGTAGGCTAACATTGAGCTTACCCAGGACAGTCGAGAGACTGCTGAGCTGGGAGTGACGCCTCACCTAATCATCATGAGCCTCAGTTTCTCAGACATAAAAAGAGAAGATCTGACTGATCGTTAACTTCTCCAAGCCCTAAGAGTTTACACTTCCAATAAAGGTAGGACCATATGCACTTGATTTCATATGGTTTTATTCAAAGAGAATTTGGTGGGCGGGGGGAGAAACTTAGGCCTTAAATATAGTGTTCTAGTCTGCCTCTCTGCCTTCTGGTTGCCTTCTTGCCTTAATTTTTCAACACACCTTTGTTAAGTACCTTCAGTGTTGTCAATGGTACCAATGGGGATAAAGATCTAAAGATGAGTAGGACATCTCTACAGAGCCTACCAAACTAGCAAGGAAGATAGGTAAAAACAAACAAAAACCCGCCACAGTAAGTATAAAATGACTTCCAAGATTTAGAGAAACTACAAAATGAGGCCTATGATAATACATAGAAATAAAACTATGACCCATAGGTGTTCTGGCCCCCAATTCACTGTCCTTTCCATCATACCAGCGTTAAGAGCTTATCTTCCCTATCTTCGCCCAAAGAGTTATGTCCAATAGCGCCATGCCGTGGGGAATAAATATTTGCAGTGTTCCTATTGCTGCCTGGAGAGCAGGCTATAGGCTAACAAATCACTGACCTTGTTAACTCAAGTATGCAAGGTGTAACAGAGTGCACACTGAAAATGTAGGCCATTCATCTCTGCTAGGTAGGTGTCCAAAATTATGAGGACAACTCTGAGGGTATCACATCCCTCAGGGCAACTGATAATACAGTCAACATGCAGGAAAGTGAATCACTCCCAGCAGAAAAAATATTACTGATGGTTCACAGGACATACAACGGGACCACAATAAAAGACGGAAAATTTTAATGGGTTGATTCCTCTTGGAGCCTTGAAGAAAAGCACTTTATTCCAAATTAATGTGCTTTATTGTTGAAAATCAACTTAATAAAATTATTACTTTTACTCAGTTGGAAAGATAGTTAAAATAACAAGAATAATTAGGATTTATTGAGCTCTTTACGTTGGAAAGTATGCTAAGAGATTCAAGTGTGGGAAGAAGAAACTGATCAAAGAACCACAAACAACCACGCACCAACACTGCCTACATGAAGTTCTGACTAGTGTTAGCATTCTTTATAAAAAGGATTTCAAATGAAATAAGTTTGAGAAATTGCATATCAGTAAAGGAGTATGATTTGGGTACCAATCATCTACTTTTGTGGTTTGGTCAAAACACATTTAATTTGGGGATAGTAAATTCTCTTTAAAACTGAGCTCTCTTATGGAAAAAATTTGTTTTTAATATATCAAAGAAAATAGTTTGTGCCAATCGTTAACTCCTTGCCTCTTCTTTCCCCTCCCCCTAAAAAGTCACCCCTCAGGACCAAAGAACTATGACGATACTATAATGCCAATTAGTTAATAATTACTGTAGTTTTCAAAATAAGGAACATTAGTATTTGAAAATACGAATACTAAGCTGTGCACTCAGATATTTTTGAATTAATCAGAAAACATATAAATAATTAAACTGAAGATTTTCAATGACCACACTCCTTCTCCACCCCCACCCATATATGTCAGGTAAGTTTGTTTTTTCACTTTTTGAAGGGGATTAACATTCATAAGCAGTTAGCACCCTTGACTTATGTTTAAATGCCATTTTCTAAAGTTCAATTTTAATATTCTCCTGTTAATTTTGGAATAATTAAATACATTTTTAAAATAAAACTACCAAGTGTGGGGAGGTTTTACATCCATTTGAAATCAAAGCACAACATCCATTCATTATGAATTTACCTGTTCTGCACCCTGGGGGAAATCAGCATTAGCTGAGTGTATGCATGCCATCTTGCCTAATCACAAAATTGCACTTCAGAGATAATCACTTAGCACAGGAAAACAAAGTGAATGCTGTAATTCCATTTCACTTAAGTTTTGGAATCAAAATGGACAGACAAGAGTAGGAATATTAAAGTGTCTAGAGACTCCAAGAGAGGAACAATGTGCTATCTGTCAGTTTGTCATAATCAATCAACCGACCTAAATTAAAAGCCTGTGACAGGGCTACAAACTAAGCACAATGGGCCCCTTATACTGGTATTTGTGTCTCTTTGATTTGCTCTATTCAAAGTCTATTGTTATATACCAGTGTGCAGGAGAGGAGAAAATGACATGCTTTCCTTAGTCACTGAGCATTTGAAACAGGTAATTGAGCCAAAAACTCTAAAATAATCAGTAGTTCTTTTAAGGTTCATTATGAATTGTTGCACAAAATGGAATAAACTGTTTGGTTAGCAGTACAGAAGAAATGAGGCTTCTGAAGCAAAATAAATCATCTCTGGAGGTCAAAATTATTTGCATAATAAAATAAAATAATGTCAGCTCCTCCAAGATTTTCAGTAATTTTTTTTATTGGTAATTTTGGCAATTTGGGAGAAGCATTAACTCTTTCCGGCATCAACAATTTGGGACAGATATAAGAGAAAAGGCTAACACACTGCAAGTAGCATCTCTTTCTGTTTTTCACAAGCAGTCTATGAAGTAGATATTTTGATCCCTACTTTACAAATGAGAAAACTGAGTCTCCAAGAAATTAAGGAGCTGTACTGGTAACATAGGATCTTGATTCAGACAAGTCTTCACACCTGAACCATACAAATTCTCTAAGCTGCTTTGGATCGAATTATCATATTTCTCTGCCCATTAAAACACTGCATCTTTATTTTATGAAACACTAGAAAAGATTTTTAAAAAGTGCAATTAAATATAACACACTAATCTTGTGTCATGCATCCTTATCTCAGAGACGCAAAAGATACTGGAGAGAAAAAAAGTCCATGAAATAATCATAGAATGAAATTTGTGATCAACTATCCTTTCAATATGCTTTCTGCATGGATTCCATTTTTCGAAATCCTTCTGCCTCCAAACAAATAGGAGTTAGTAACAATAATTGGTTTTTAAATTGTCACAAAATCAAAGGTAATGCATCATTAACAGCCAGTTGGAATCTAGTGTCCACATGATACCCAGTGTTGCCATATTCAATTGGTAAGTCTGTCCAAGAGCAAAACATTATGAAGTTTTTTAAAGCTGTTAAGATTTGTTGTAGATAAATCTGCCTTTTTCTTAACCTCCAGAATACTGCAAATAGCTTCTGGATGTCATTCTCACACAAATACAAAATACTCATCAGTTTTAAGGCTAAGAAACCATTATGTTCTTTAACATCCCATCATTTATCCAAACACACACATAATAGCTACACATAAATCATCCTCTGTTCCTTGAGAGCTTCCATTGGTGGAATGATGCCTCTTCACAAATCAGTCTGTTGCATTTGTGACCATCTCAAATTAGTAGAAAGATTTTGTTATCCTGAGACCCAAACACTCTTCTGTAACTTCGACATGGTCCACACATCTTTCATAAATTAGCTTGCGGAGGTCAAGTGGTCCTAATATCTTCAAGCACAGAGTTGACTGATTTTAGTTTTACTGAAGTAGCGACAACCTAAGTAATGTAGTATATGTTTGAAATAGAAAAAGGACAAGGAACAGTATCTGTTGTTGAAGGTTCAAAGTCAAAGTAAGGATGACAGATCCATAATAATAATAGTAAATGCAGAGATGGAAACACAAAAGAAAGGGTGACTAGACCTGCCTGGATCTATCAGGGAAAGCGTCCTCAAGGACAGACACTGAGTAGAACCGAAGGATGAAGTGTATTGTATTTCGAAAAATAGAGAATGGGATTAAGAGGGAACATTTTTATATAGTCTGATTTTATTTCATTATAGACAATTTATAGGATTATCTACATATTTCTTTATAATCATAATTACAGTGAGTTCTTGAGATTTCATCTTTGGTGCACTGTCAGGACAGTTATAGCAAAGGGTCTCCCAACTGTCTATGCGGCAGGTACCTGAAGGATGACAGCAGATCACTGTGATGCTATTGTGGCCCAGATATTTGACAGTGCTTGTAAAATTAAGCTTGCATATGTCTGTACTACCTCTGACCCCGCACACACACACCTTCATGTACACCCTACGGCTGGTCATTTCTTTCTGCTTCATTTGTCCCAGTCTCTCCGAGCCATGTTTGTATTAGATTCTCCCTTTGAAGAAATGAGATGGGAATTTCCACTTTTGACTCATATCTGACCAGAAAAACGTTAGTGAGGTGCAATGATGGGAACTTGGGAAGCTATGAATATCCCAGAGGTTATAGCAGCCAAGAGAAAAAAACCATAAAATGTATTTAGATATGTTGATTAGGCAGTTCAGAAAGTTCTGGGAAAATATTTTATAAGTCCATGGCCAGAGATCCTTAAAAAATATATATGGCTCCAAGAGGAATGGTCTCTCAAGCCAGATTGATAGCACAATAGCAAGTTACCCTAATTAGAAAGAAAAAGGGGTGGGAGGTACAGAAACTGACATAACGGCCCAGGGAACTCTCTGACAAGCTCATACTGAAAAAGAAAATGCATCAGCTACAGAAGGAGCAGCACAGAGTCCAGTGAAGGCAAATGGTGGTTCCCGCCAGTAAGAGCCACCCCAAGAAGACTAACAGAAAGAAAAAGCCGAAGCTTTGAAAAAGCCTGAAACAGAACAAAAGACCTTGCAGCCGTGTTATATGTGGAAAGGATAAAGCCGAGATAGTCCTGAACCATCAAGAAAACACAGCTTAATGTTAACAAACAAAATAGAAAAAGCTGAATTTTTCAGTTATAATTCTATTTTCAAACAACAAAAAATTAGAAGAACAAATATATTTGGGAAGAAAATAGAGTAGATGAACAAAGATTATCTAAGGGCTTTAAATGAACTATTTTAAATAGGCCATAATAAATTATACATGAGGGCTCAAAATTCATTCTTTTTTTTTTTTTTAAGATTTTATTTATTTATTTGACAGAGACAGCCAGCGAGAGAGGGAACACAAGCAGGGGGAGTGGGAGAGGAAGAAGCAGGCTCCTAGCCTAGGAACCTGATGTGCGGCTCGATCCCAGAATGCTGGGATCACGCCCTGAACCGGAGGCAGACGCTTAACGACTGAGCCACCCAGGTGCCCCAAAATTCATTCTTAATCTTAAAACGTCTACCACAACATTCTTCCAGAATATTCTAACAAAATCTTATTGGGCTTAATGAAATTATTCTGAAGGCCTTCTGTAAGAAAAACAGAAAATATTCTGATACAAATGGAAAAGTTTAAAAGGAGAGTAAAGAAGAAATTCAGCCCTAGTTAATATCAGAATATTCTATAAAACTATGATATTTTTATTAAAAATGTACTGGCTGTGCATAAGACAAAAGAGAGATAAAAAAGACAGGTCCTGATTGCACAGTAATCCACTCTATGTATGAATTTAAAATATGATAGAGGAAATATTATAAATCATTGCAGCAGGAGAACATTAAACAAATGATTAACAATTAGCTCCTTGGGGGAAAATATTATTTAGAAGCTCATTTCCTACATTATCGGAAATATTATATTTTTATATAATATTTATAAATTACAAATAATTTATAACTTATTTATAACTCATAAAATATATTTTATATTATTTCCTATATTACAGGAAATAGTCCTATAACATAGGAAATGGGGAAACACGGTAAATTTCCTGTTACATATGTATATACAAATATACATACACATATATATGTGTAATATTATATATGTTACACCTAATGAATAAAAAAGTTCAAATAAAACATCAACCTGAAGAAAACAGAAGTGAATGCTCCTCAAATCTAGAAAAGAAAAATGACTTCAGAAAGTAAGAGGAGCTCACAAATCTTAAGAGTGATGGAAGAAACTGAATGAGAAAGTTCATGAACATGATCAGGTAGGAAGCACTACTAGTTAACTTGCCAAAGGGTCATAATGATAGTCTCTTTTTTCAAGCATAGTTACAATAGGTTTATTTATGATAATTTTAAAAAGCTAGGTCACAGAAAGCTAATTATGTTAATACCTTCAGGTATTTAGAATATAACCACTAACATACAAGGAGAGTCCCCTATGCATTGTTAGACACCAGACATGCAGGTGGCAAGGCCTATGTTCTATTATGAAAATTGGGAAAGTCGGCATGTATTCATTCTTGCTCAGGAAGAAGTAAGTCCTTCTTCTTTTTCTCTGGTTAACCAGAAGCAAGCAGCAAGACAGCAGGAGTGTTTGACGGCAGGGCTACAACCCTGCTCAGGAAGAAGTTTAGGACCTGTTCACGAACCAGGAACGAACCAGGAGAGTTACACTTAATAATGCCTGAGTGACTGCCCCGCTGTTTCCCTCCCAAGCAACGGCACTCTCTGGTTTTTCCAGAACAGCTGCTTTAGAAGCGGCATGGCTTCTTCCTGGAAGGTGCTACCAGGATGAAACAGATACAAAATAGAACCCCATGTCACTAAAGGCTAACTGTAAGGCAAAGCTACCCTACTCCATCCATCTCCATACTGAGAAGTCTACCAGGAACAGTCCCCTCAACATACCTCTTGCTCCAGCCACTACTGATGTATGTATGCTTCCGTGTCTTTCACCCAAACCTTTGCTTTGTTTAGCATGTGGCTACCCCAGGTAGCTAACTGTACTCATCCCCGAACTCAGCTCAGTAACACCTGCTCTGGGAAGCCTTTTGTGATACGACCACCCCCACCTGATGTAAAATGTCCTCTTCTCTGTTCTGATAAGCCCCTGGGCACACTGGGGTTATAAAATGTATCACTCGATACTGCAATCACCTTCCTTACCCCTTTATCTGTTCACGTCCCACATCACAGATTGCTGGAGGATTGAGCTCATACCTGCTCTCACTTTACATGCACATATTAATGATCAATTAATAGGATTTAACCATGGTTGAATAAATAAAGCAATGCCTTCAAAACTCATATGCTTGTCTGCAGATCCCAGGTTCTACATTTTATGAAGTCCCAGCAATCTGTAAATGCAGTATCTGAAGTTTAAAAGCAAAGCCTGTCAAAACCATACTTTGGATCACATTTTAAAAAGTGTCTAGCGATGCTTTTCAGAGGTGTCCTTGCTAGATCCTTACTACTGGAAAGGCAGTATGGTGTAGTAGCGATGAGAACCATGGATACAGAGTCAGAGCAGACCTGGCTACCGATCCTGGTCATAGCAAATGAGGGACCCTGGGTAAGTCACAGCTCACCTCTCTGAACTTCAGTCTCCCTAACTATTAAACTGGCCTAGTAAAGCTCATCTGACTGGGCTGTGAGGAAGACACCAAGTAACCAACACCGGCGGTGGTTATTTCAAGAACGTCTTGGCATAGTTTAGATTAACACTGTGGGCTTTGTAATCCAGAAGACCTGGGTTTGAATCCCAGTTATTATTATTATTTATAATTATTACTGTCACCATCAATATTAATAGAAGGCAATACTGTTTTTAAATCTATTACCAATCCATAGCACTTAAAAAATCCAAGGGCTTTAAAAACTATTACTGCCTGTTGCCTCTATTACCTTATCAAGAATATGTTTTCACTCCAGAGGAAATTGCTTTTCTATCTACTGTTCTGGTTAACACTAATTAAATGGAGCTAAGCCCATAGGACTGTGTCTAGTTCCTTCTCTAAAATGAATCAATTAACAGTTGGGAATTGCTGTGGGGAAAGAAGGGTCACCATATCCTGATGTGACTGAATGACAAATGCCACAGCTGGAAAGAGATTAGAGAGCATCTCAGGTCAAGAAAGAACATAAATGGTTGCCCCATGTGTCCAACATAGAGGAAAAAGAAAATTAAGTAAAAATGTCATGGAGTCAAATTCTAGCTAATGAGTGCAGGCTCTGCAGGCACCCTGAATGAGGGAAAGAAAGGTCAAGTCTGTTTCTTAGAAAGCTCCAGCGCATACAGGAAACGTTATACCTTTAAAAGGATAATGACCTCATTTACATGAGGAACACCCGCATACAAACCGCCCTTTAGAGTCTTTACAAAAGGCTGGTAGACAGGGCTGGTACAGTACAATCTGAAATGCTCTGATAGGCAGCAGGGTTTCTGGCAACAAATGGCATCACTGTTGTCAAAAGCATTTGCACACAGGGACACCAGACTGAGGTCCTCGATGCTTTGCTTCAAGTTTTAAGTCTCTCTGTACCTTTTGTAGAAACAGATGCTTACTTTTGATTCATAAACAACAGAACCCTTAAAAGCTGTGAAAGCTGCTGGGTATTCGCACTGCAGGAGAGCAAGAGTTCAGTGCGGGCTAAACCGAATGCGGGGCTTGCTGCACACAGGAATCCTCTGGTCACGGCTCAGGGCACCAAGACACGGGGGTGTGCTGTTGAGGAACGCCCTGCGTTCTTTGTGAAGAACCGGGCTCACTGATCCACTGGTCTACCCTGGCTCACCAGAATAAGAGCTTGAGCCACTGAAAATCTGAGTTGATGCTTTTTAGTCAGGTGCATGGAGGTACAATTTACAGTAAGCAAAATCCACGCTTTTTTTGTGTACAGTTTTGAAAAACATGTAATGATGTGACTGATGAGGGAACAGGAGGCAAGCGGAGGACAAAGCAGAAGCTGACACCCCACCCCATTAGCGCCCCCCCCATGAGATATATGTGACATTCGTCAGGCACTCCTGGCTGCCCTAAAGCTAAGGAAAGGAAAAACAAATAGTTAAACTTACAGAGATCACAATCCTGCAAGACAGGAGTCTCCCTCAGTTTACAAATGTCTTAGCAATCTACAAGAACAAAGCATTTCCATCAATAACCTAGCTTCCAGAAGGAAATGTAGATACAATTAAATGTCCTTATAACCTGCAGCCCATTGACAGATACTAGAAGTGGGCAGAAAGTAATGTTCCTCCAGGAAGCTACCAACTATCCTCTTGTTAATACCTTGCTAGAGGGAAAAACAATCTTAATTTGACAATGGCAAGGCCTCAAGTATCCTGTGAGTCTTCTTTAACATATGAAAATCCTTTTGAAACCTCCCTTTTTCCTTACCTCCCCCAACCCCATAGTATACAATCAGCCACCCCTCACAGCCCCAGGGCAGCAGCTCTTTCTGCCCACAGGTCCGGTCCCGTTCTTTAATAAACCACCGTTTTGCACCAAAGATACCTCAAGAATTCTTTCTTGGTTGTTGGCCCCAGACCTCACCCTACTGAACCTCACCTATATTTCAAAACCCCAACATAACTAACACCATAATCGAGATATGCACCAATTTTATCAACTCCTCCGAAATTGCCCTGTGCCGCTGTAGACAATCCCCTCCTCACCCCCACTCCTCTCCCCTGGCAACCACTGATCTATTTTCTGTCCCCTTTCCAAAATGTCATATAAATGTAGCCTTTTGAGTATAGCTTCTGTCAGCATAATGCATTTGCAATTCATGCATGTTGTGTGTGAATCTGCAGTTCACTCCTGTTTATGGCTGAGCTGTATCCCACATGGCTGATATGCTACAGCCTGCCTACCAACCCCCCAGGTGAATCCTTTAAACAGACCATCAGTTTATCCATCTACCCAGGCATCCTAAGATTGAGGGGGCGCCTGGGTGGCACAGCGGTTAAGCGTCTGCCTTCGGCTCAGGGCGTGATCCTGGCGTTATGGGATCGAGCCCCACATCAGGCTCTTCAGCTGTGAGCCTGCTTCTTCCTCTCCCACTCCCCCTGCCTGTGTTCCCTCTCTCGCTGGCTATCTCTATCTCTGTCGAATAAATAAATAAAAATCTTTAAGAAAAAAAAAAAAAAAAAAAAGATTGAGGGTGGTAGGGACGGAGGGTCCAGAGCCCAGGTTCCAGTGGGAAGGCAGAGGCGGAAAGGAATGTTTGTTGTGATCAGTCCAGGACATCCATAACATAGGGACTTCACTGTTGAAAACAACTTCTTTTTGGCAACACTGGACAGCTAATGACTTTGGGAGGAGATAAGGTGGCTTCATTGCTATTTCCAGCTACCACTTAGAAGCTGCAGGATCTCCCTGTACCTCATTTCCCTCATCTTTTTTTTTTTTTTAAGATTTTATTTATTCATTTGACAGAGAGTACACAGACAGGGAGAGTGGGGGAGGGAGAAGCTCTTCAGGGAGTCCAACATGGGGCTCGATCCCAGGACCCTGGGATCATGACCTGAGCCAAAGGCAGATGCTTAACCCACTGAGCCACCAAAGCACCCCAGCCTCATCTTTTGAAATGGGTATAATTATAAACTCAAATAACAGTTTCACAATCATTTCAATGAGAAAACATTTAAAAATAACAGTATTATATTTGGTACTACACTATGGTAGTGCACAAAATATCGTAAAATATAGTAGACATTTTCTCAAATATATATGCGTATGTAGATTTAGAATAATCTCATGTGTTTATACCATTAGTAGAAATAAACTCAAAATAGATCACAGACTTAAACATTAAACCTAAACTACAGAACTTCTAGAAGACAACCTTAGTGAAAATGTTTATGACCTTGGGCTAAGCCAAGATTTCTTAGACACAACCAACACTTTAATTAATTTTTTAAAATTGGTAGAGTTTATCAAAATTAAAAACTTCTGGTCTTCAAAAGATCTCTTAAGAAAATGAAGAGAAAAGCTACAATCTGGGAGAAAATATTTGCAAAATACATTTCTTTTTTTCTTTTTTTTAAGATTTTATTTATTTATTTGAAAGAGGGAGAGAGAGCACAAGTGGGGTGATGGTCAGAGGAGAAGCAGGCTCCCCACTGAGCAGGGAGCCCGACATGGGACTCGATCCTGGGACTCTGGGATCATGACCCGAGCCAAAGGCAGATGCCCAATGACTGAGCCACCCAGGCGCCCAGCAAAATACATTTCTGATAAAGGACTTGCATCTAGACTATGTTAAAAACTCTCAACAATATTAAGAGAAGAACCAAAAAAATAGGATTGAAAGACAGTTGATCAAAGAATCTAATGTAGATGGTAAATAAGCAAATGAAACCTAGTTTATTGAGGGTACACTGTAGGTTCGGTGGGCTTTGGTACATTAGTTTGGAACTACTATCTCCATTTATGATATTCTTTCAGTTCCAAAATCATTCTTCTAAATATTTAATTTATAAATTAATACGCTTGGGGACATAACTCATATACAGGTCTTTCTATACTCATATTAGGAACTTATATCACATTCCATCTTTGTAAATGAAATCACACAAACTTTGGTCCTACTTAAGAAAATATTTTGGGGGGCGCCTGGGTAGCGCAGTCGTTAAGCATCTGCCTTCGGCTCAGGGCGTGATCCTGGCTTTCCGGGATCGAGTCCCACATCGGGCTCCTCGGCTGGGAGCCTGCTTCTTCCTCTCCCACTTCCCCTGCTTGTGTTCCCTCTCTCGCTGGCTGTCTCTCTGTCACATAAATAAATAAAATCTTTAAAAAAAAAAAAAAGAAAGAAAATATTTTGGGAAATCATCATCACCAATTTTTAGAAAACACCACAAGTAATTGCAGATTATGATTTTTAATCTAAAATTAACTCTGTTTGGACAAGCTTTAATTAATTTTGCGCAACAACATTCATGTTTCGAATATCAAAATGCTCTGCATGTGTATGGTGAGTGAATTATTATTGCAATTTTGTTCATTTACTCATTCGATATACATTTTATTCTCATATAGTACTATTACAGTCATACCTGAAGTTCAGCGTTTAATTCCCCTTTCTCTCCAGTTTTAAATGGCAAACCCCAAAGTCATTATTATTTAAAGCAACAAAGGGTTAATTTTATCAGCACATAAATTCTAAACAAGCTATCTAGTGATTTCAGGGCAACAGAGGATAAAGAGCATAGGAAAAAAACTGTTTAAAAGAAGATAGATGTAAATTTTTATGTAAATTTGATGTTTCTTGTGGTTTTAGGTAGTAATGTTTTTCCAGTGAGATATACCAGCACTGAGAGGTAGAGGAACAAAGCAGTTTTCAAATTATATTGGCAATGCTTGAAATTCGGATAGTAGCCCCTTTCCTAGTCTAGAGGAACAGTCTCCTATGACTGAGTATTCCACGTGACGGCAGAGCTCACTCTGGGCTGGGCATGCAGATAACATGGAGGCAGAAAGGACTGTGTTATTCAATACAGTGTAATGGGTTAAGAAGGCCAGTTCTGGAGCGAGAGTGCCTGGATTGAAACCCAGCTTCACCACTTACGAGATGTCTGAGCCTGACTATGATTCCTGATTCTGTAGGTCTCAGTGACCACATCTGTAAAATGAGAGTGATAACTGTAAGAGTAATTCAGGTTTTGAATGTGGACAAATTAGGCTGAACCTCATAGACACTAAATTATTCTGGAGAATAATTTATTTATTTATTTATTTATTTATTTATTTATTTATTTTTAAAAGATTTTATTTATTTATTTGACAGAGATAGAGACAACCAGTGAGAGAGGGAACACAAGCAGGGAGAGTGGGAGAGGAAGAAGCAGGCTCATAGCAGAGGAGCCTGATGTGGGGCTTGATCCCATAACGCCGGGATCACGCCCTGAGCCTAAGGCAGACGCTTAACCGCTGTGCCACCCAGGCGCCCCTGGAGAATAATTTAGATCATCCTGAATCCAGACCTACATATGGATTTTCCACGTTATCACATCCACTGCAAATTTAGTATCACTTTGCCTGTTCCTTTCTAGTATTTCCACTTCATTTCTTTTTGTAGTGTTAGTCCAGTTGCTAAGAATCTCCTGAACAATGTTGAATACTAGTAAAGATGGCTCTTTTCTTCTTAACCTTAATTGGAGTGCGCCTTGCATATTCTTGTTAAACATTATGTTGTTGATTTAAGGTAACTACTTCTTATTAAAATTCATGAAAGTTTATAAAAAATGACTTACTAATAATGTCAAATCAACTTTTTATTCCTAGAATAACTTACTTGGTAATTTCGTATTATTCTTTTGTATTCTTATAGTTTCTATTTTTCTCAACACTTTATTTAAGACTTTTTTATCCAGAAAGCAAAAATATTTCATTAATTGCATGTGGGTCTGATTTCAGAGCTTCCTGGGTTTTAAGTACAATTTTAATACTAAGTAAATGGCTGATTCCTGGCAAATTACTTAACTCTTCTATACCTCTGAAAAACGCTTATCATAGTACTTAGGGAATGGCAAGTGTTTAAAAACATGAATTATTCCATTAGTGGATATAGTCTATGTTTTCCGTCTTAGTTTCCTTTCTGTCCGTCTGCGTGGGCTGCTGTAATAAAATCTGACAGACCGGATAGCTAACAGTTCCGGGGCTGGGAAGTCCAAGATCAAGGCAGCAGCAGATTCAGGGTCTGGTGAGTCTGTTTCCTGGTTCACAGATGGAGGTCTTTCTCTGTCGCTAATTGTAGATGGCAGGAGGGGTGATAGAGCCCTCTGGGGTATCTTTTATAAGGGCACTAATCCCATTCACGAGGATCTACTCTTATGACCTAATCACCTCCCAATACCAATCACTCAGGGGTTTAGGATTTCAACATGAAGTTCGGGGACATAAACATTCAGTCTACGGCATTTCCTTTTCCTTCTTATACTGTCTTTTCCAGGTTCCAGTATTAAAATTTGGTGGCTTGGGTAAGGTCTTAGACAAGATTTTCAACTTTCATGTGTTCTGAGTCTGTGCTTAGGTATTTGATAGAAATTCCACTGAAATTGCCTATACGATGCTCTTTTTTTGAGCGGGTGGGGAGAAAGTTGGTACATCTTAAACAAATTGTGATTTTTTTCTATCAAACAGTGTGTGTATATGTGTGTGTGTGCATATACCAGAGAGTAAACAGAACATTCCAATGCATTATTACAATCCAAATCATATGACAGTGAATAAATCTTACTATTAAAATATATTTCAGTACTCAATTGATTTTAATTGTATCTCTGATGAAAATAATGGATTTTAATATAAATGTGCAGATTTAAATTAATAAACTGTGAATACGTAAATCACAACACGATTAGCATACATTTAACGTGATAATCCTTACCTTAAATCATAAAATATCATTTGAAATGATAATAAGTAAGCATTAAAATAAACATTAAAAACAAAGGACAATTTGTACATCAACTTCCAACTTTAGGTAAGTTAAAAGCTCCAGCCATTATTAAATGCTGCATGTTATCAGAAGGCCATATGGTAGGAGAGAGCGCATTTTCCTGGACCTTTTTTCAGTAATTTTCCTAGATGAAAATGATAAAGAAAAAACCCAGAAACCAAGCCATGTGCCACAATTATCTAAAAAGCTGATGAAAATAAACCCTAAAAGTGAAAATTTTAATGGAAGAAAATTGATTTGATAATAAGCAGAGAATAGATTAAACATGTACCATGTGTCAATTGTAGCCCATCTTCCTAAAGGATGCTAGAAACATAATATTAGCGCAAGTGATTCTGAGCAAAATGTTCCAAAAGGTGATTTTGCCTGTAGGATTATTACATTTGGTAGAGCTTTGAAGCCTTTTCCAAGGCCATTGTTCTTGGCACTCAAAGATTGTATCTGGCCTTCAACATTTCTTGGCTCACTCCACATTTACAGTAACACTCTCTGGATTATTTCTACACTCAACATGATTAAACCAAACAAATATAGCCTCCTCCAACATATTTCAAATAAAGTAGGAAAAGATTCATGGTCATTCTTCTAGGATTTTATACTCTAGCTGAAGAAAGATGGTAAATATACTAAAAAATAAACAAAATAGGTCAAGTAGATTATAACACAGTATGTAATCAAATACAGATTTGGGGATTGTAAAGGTCAAGAAGAGTTCCAGGGAAAGAGGAGAAGGTTGACTGCACAGAATGATATGCTGTAAAAGATGAAGGAAAGCAAAAATCTTGGATTGAAGAAGAAATAGAATTTCTCAGATAGAAACATGGTGGGAATAACGTTCAGAACAGGAAATAAATGTGTGAAGTTTGGGGTACTGAAGGAATCAACATGATTGGATGGGAAGGTTATTATAGTCACTGCCTAAGAGTGACCTCATTGATTTTCATGGGTCTCCAGAAGCCAATCAATTAAAAAGGACTTAGAACCTAGCATCAGTTTATTATTTTTCAAGCCAAAATTGTTATATATAATGTTTTATTTCCCTACTTAACAAAATTATGGATGGCGATCACATCTTACTTCAAATATGCCCCTTAATAGCTTGAAAAGGGCATATCTGAAGTAAGATGTGATCGCCATCCATAATTTTGTTAAGTAGGGAAATAAAACAACATTATATATAACAATTTTGAGAACATCGAAAGACATATGTGACTCTGAATTGTGTGATGACAGTCTGTGAGGACTAATACAGTCAAAAATATATGCCTGATGCTATGCTTCAAAGTATAGGAGCGAACATGCCCGTTTAACATAAGCCTAGTAAAACCAGAAACCTATGAGAAAGACAGTCTAACTGAAGTAAATCTTCAATCTTCCAAACACCCTTTACCACTCATCAGTGTTGCCTATAGGTTCAATAACTCTCCACAGGCAATGCTGTGAACATCTCCCATAACAACAGGGAGTGATGGTGGCAAAACATGGGCCATATATGTGCAATCCCTTGCCTGGCATCTCTACCTTCATTAGTTGCTAGGATAACCAATGAAGAGAAGTTGTGTTTCCCCTCTGTGGATTCTAAAATATACATGTAAGTAGTTCTTGGGACTTGGCCAGTGTGGCATGAAAGATTACATAAGACAGCACACTTATGGAGAGCTGATGGTCCATCCTGGGCCCTGGTGAAACTGATTCCAAACAGCTGAAAGCAGGCTTGCTGAGTCTTACTGAGTCTTCTTTTTGGATGAGAATCATTTACCTCTAACCCAGTAAACTCATTTGGGATCTCCTTTCTGTCTATTCCTTCATCAGAAATTCTCATCTGAATTCAGCTTGCCCTGGACATCCATACCTAAAAAAGCAAACCCCCTCATGGGGGGAACCAAGGTGACCATTTCTGGACAACCACAGTACCTGGCGCATTCTCAAGGGGGGATTATATTGTAATTAATTGGTCAGAATACAATAAACTATGTAGACTTCAGTCCTACAAATGGGTGGAACACTCAGAGGACTAAAGTTGGCTAGACATAGGAAGGGTTTGGCCTCTTCTCTCCAATCTTCCTTGCAGCCTAAGAGGTGGGAGGTAAGGCTAGCCTTTTATGGTGTTTTCTCTAATTGGCTATGGCAGTCCACAGCTGAAGCAACTGCCCTCATAACCTTGACCTATATGTGGAGCTAGGAGAGCCACTGCAGTAGAACAAATATGACAGTTCTAAGTCATGGCCAAAAGTACACACTGGGGTCAAAGCCCTAGGCATAAGACTTTGGCCTCCTCCTTCCCTCCCTCTTTTGTGTGTGTGTGTGTGTGTGTGTGTGTGTGTGTGTGTGTGTGTGTGTATGTGTGTGTGTGTGTGTGTGTGTCCCCACTAGATAGCATTGTATTAAAGTCCGTCAAAGACCTGCCCTGTATATTCAATCCAAAAGTCTAATTTAAATCTCATGAAAGGTTTTCCAATAATACCCACTAAGGCTTTTGGAAAAAAAGTTAAATTCTTGCTATTTAAAATGTGGTCTGTGGACCCGAAGCATCAATATCTGAGAACTTCTTAGAAAGGTAATCTCAGCTACCATACCTCATACTCCTACCTTCTACCCTGCTAGACCCACTGAATTAGAATCTACATTTTAACAAAATACCCAGGATATTCAAATGCACATAATGAGATCTGGGACTTTTGAGCTGATGAGGTTTTGGACTTTGAGTTGATTCTATCATGACTTTGGGTGATCTTGGGATGTGGTCAGTGTATTTTAGATATGGGCTGGATGTGAATCTTTTCAGGCCAGAGGAAAGACTGTGATAGGCAGAACAGTTACTCCCTCTCTTCCTAAAGATGTCTACATCTAAATCCCCCAAACCTGTAAATATGTTACGACAAAGATAAATTAAGGCAGCAGATGAAATTAAGGCTGTTAATCAGCTGACTTTAGACAGGGAGATGATTTCGGATTTTTTGGGTCAGCACAACGTAATCACAATGGTCCTTAAATGTGGAAGAGGGAAGCAGAGAAGTCAAAGGCAGAGTAATACAAAATGAGGAGGATTCCCTTGGTCACTGCTGGCTTTGAAGATGGTGGAGGGCCAAGGCCAAGGAGTGTGGGCCTCTCGAAACTGGAAAAAGCACGGAAATACATTCTCTTAGGCCAATGAGACCCGTTTGTATTTCTCACCGCCAGAACTGTAAGATAAATTTCTGCTAAATATTTAAAGACAATAAAATTGTGGTACTTTGTTAAAGCAGCAAAGAAAACTGAGCAGGGAAGCACTGTTCCATGTGTTTCAGCTTTGCTCTGTAGAGTTCTATACCAGTATTTTGGGACAAATTTCCTGCTCTAAAGAAAGTATTACTTCTTTGCTTGTTTGCCTGCTCCCTTTCATATTTTATATTCTCTTGCTTTCAAAACTGGGAGAGACTAATGCATTAAAAAAATCCCCAAACTTTATTTAGCTACTGCCTCCAATTTTTTTCTCACAGTAAAACTTCAAAGTTTTCTTACGTACTTTCGTATGTACTTCCTGCTCCCTGACCCTTTGTCTTTTCATGACAATGAGAATAGGTGATGAATTTAAAAGCTTAAGAATAAAAAGGAAAAAGAGAAGAGAAACTAGTGTACTGGCAAATTTGTTCTGTTTCTGAGTAGTCACAAGCTAATTATATTTATATGTGTCCATAACAGAGATGAGTAATATTTTCACACTGGGTGAAGGGAAAGGTGAATAAGTTGTCCGTGTCACTGTTCAATACAGTGTCCACATGGGACCAACCCTGTCTCCCTCACGTCAATGTGTATTTGGAAAGTCATTATGACAGGCATTATTCTCCATTGTATTCTGAGTAATATGAGCCATGCAGAGACGTCTATTATGTTGAAATTATTAGGCGGGCACTTAGACATGGCAAGCAATTACACACTTGAATATCTTTAAATTAAGTAAGGAAAAATATTATCTTTGAGAAATGTTTCTCTTTTGTCACAGTTACATTTTATTGCCCTTTGTGTAAAACCAGAACCTGCCCTCAAGGATCATAGTTTCGATTCTGTGCTTTTTATTCAAATATGCAACATGGCACAATTTGTATTCAAGAATTCACGTACTTAATGGTGAAATGCTTTTAGAAGGATCAGTAGAAGCCAAAAACACTAAGAGAATGCTGAGAAAATGAGCAGTTAAGCTTTGGAAATTGCTGAGTATAGATGTAATTCTCAATTATACTACCAATGACATTTGCCAGAGCAAAAAACTACACTGAGCCTAAACAGAATGAACAAATGGAAAGTGGAAACTAGCAAAATGGCCACGGATCATCGTACATATAATCTGATATCCACTGAATCATAAAGTCCACGTGTCTGTGCATGTGACTATTCATGTAATTAAGAGTGTAGGTATGCAATCTGGCTTGCGGTTCTCTATCATACTAGCTTATATAGAAATGTAAATGTCATATCTGGGACTATCAACAAGGTTTGGTAATTATTATGCACTTATTTATCTAGCATCAATTAAAGTGAGGATCCTGAACTTTGCACATTGGTAGGAAAGAAGATATATATTAGAAGAATTTCTTTTAACCTCTATCTCAAGGGCTTTTTCTAGTCCCTCCTTATGATTGAAAGGATACACTGGGTTCAAGGTCTTCTTTAAATAATTTTACTTTCCCTTGTACATTTCAAATGTTTTGTAAAATTAGCTCAGATCCTTCATGTAATCAGTATCGGACCAATGTTCCTGAAATACCACTTTCATCAATATTCCTCCCTTGCTTAAAATTAAATGGTTTTGTTCCCCACTGCATTATTCATTCAAGAAACATCTGCTGAACAGCAACTGCATGGAAGACACAGTGCTAGGAAAGGGACAGGCAAGGGGAGGTGGGGATGCTAAGAGAAAAAGTAAAATATGGTTGGGGTGCTTATGGAGATTATGGTCTAGTGGAAGAGATCAACTATATATACACATAATGTAGATGAGACAAGTACTGTAACAGTGGAGGGGAAATTTCATGCAGAACTTGGGATCTCATCCGGATCTTGAAGGGTAAATGTAAACCTTAAAAGGCAAAGCTGGGAAGAGGCTGGTACTCTTAGCAGAAAGAAACATCCAGAAAAGCAAAGGACAGTTCAAGAAGGACAGCTGTTCGGTTTGGTTGAATCATGGAATACTTACCCAAAAAGCATGTATAGAAGAGTGCCAGGGAAAAGCCATAAAGGTGAGTCAGGGCTTGTAAAGAAAGAGCTGGATGCTTAGGGAAAGGGTATTCAGCAGATGGTGAAATGGAAGGCATTGGGGGCTTCAGGCCAGATTACCATCAGGTTGTTGGAAGATTAACATGTAGAATGGTCACAGAGAGGATGGACTGTAGAGGGGCAAGGACACAAGTTAGAAAGAGCTACAGGGGTTCTAATGGTAAAACAAAGGAGAGAAAAAGAAAGGCAAGTTATAAACTTGACAACAGATGCAATGAGACATTATTGGGGAAACTGAGTCCCTACAACTGAGTCCTTACAAACTGCCTGGAAACCAAATGCTACCCTCAAGGATAACAGATCGCCAGCAGGAGGTGTGAGCTGAGCCAGAGGAGCAATGAGTTCTGTTCTGGACATGCTAAGCTAGGACTGCCACTAGGACATCCAAGCGGAGATGTCCACCAACGGGTTAGAAATGTGCTTTGGGAGAGAGAGTTTAGGACAGACTGAGACTAGAGAAGTCACCCACACCACAGACAGTTCTTAAAGACAAAGAAGTGACAAGGTGACAAATAGGAGTAAAGAGGCCTACTGGAGGTCTCTGGAGGGACAGAAGAGCCACAGTCAGAGAGAAGGCAGGAGTTCAATGGAAGCTAAGGGAGAAGCGATGTCCAAATAGTAGGGTTTTTAAACCAGTATCAAAGCTGAACAGAGGACTACGGATAGAATAGGGAATGAGAAACAGTAATAACTAACATTTATTATGCATGTAGCATAGACCAGGCACTATGTTAAACACTTTATATGCATGATTTCATTCACTCCTGACCCCAAACGGCAACAAGGTAGATTCTACTGTCATTGTCAATTAACAGATGACAAGATTAAAGTTTTCAGCATGTAAGGAACTTGTCCACAGACACAGTGCTGGTGGGTATTGGCAGAACACGGATGTACCCAGAGCTATAAGGAACCCTAATGACCATTTTCTTACAGTTAACAAATTCCTTGTGTCCACAAGTTCACACTTCTCAAACCCAGCCCTTAGGGCCCAGTTCAAGAACCATCATTTCCATGGGGCACCTGGGCGGCTCAGTTGTTAAGTGTCTGCCTTCGGCCCAGGGCGTGATCCCAAAGTCCTGGGATCGAGCCCCACATCGGGCTCCTCCGCTGGGAGCCTGCTTCTTCCTCTCCCACTCCCCCTGCCTGTGTTCCCTCTCTCGCTGCTGTCTTTCTCTGTCAAATAAATAAATAAAATCTTTAAAAACAAAAGCAAATCAAAACAAAACAAAACAAACAAAAAAAGAACCCTCGTTTCCAGAAAATCTTCCTGGACTCTCCAAATATCCTCTTTTCATAATGTTCACAGCCTTTGCTCTTTAAGACAAAGAAGATTATTTAGTTCTAGGTACTGTCCTATATTATACATCAATAATTTAAGTGCATTGTTCTCTCCTCAACTAAGGAGCTGGAAGAGGTAAGGAAACTTGTTCTTTTCAGGCCACTGAGACCTACTTATCACATTTTACATTTCTCCTGTACCCTACACTTGTCAGTGAGAGGTGTGGTGTACCCAGTGAGGAAATATTTGTTATAAATGAACCTATGTACCCAGTTGCTAAAAGAAATTAGAATTGAGTGAGGGTTAAGGGAGGAGAAATGTTCTCAGTTACATGGATTTAACAGGATGATTCTAAGAGAACAGAAGGATGTTCCCAGCCTGCTAAAAAGCCTGTGCAAGCTTGAATGGACGATGACGAGAAAGGAAAGACCCTGCTCACTGGGTGGGGCTACGCAGGACTATTCTGAGCTAAAAGCTCTGAAAATACACTTGGCTTCTCAGGCAATTATCGCACCCCTGAGATTGTTAACAAATTAAGGCATACAATTTTTCCAGTGGACTAACAGTTTCGGCTTATTTTAGGAGACTTGATTTCTGAATTCTGGAAGAACTTTTTTCCCCCTGTCAGGGCATATTCTCCAAAAAGTGTCTCTGAAACAAAGCTTTACTTTGATGGAGTCCTTCTTTGGAGTAAGATTTAGACAAACTCCAAATGAGAAGCCCCTCAAACTTCCTGGCTCATCACCATCCAGCAGTATTTCTCAGGCCATAGAACCAAGGTGACTACTCACCAATTCCCACTCGAAGTGCAAGAAGAGAAACACACGTGGCAGAAGTTTGACTGCCCTTGGGATTTGGGACATCTTATTTGAACCCAGAACATCGACCTTGATGACTGCTAGAAAGTATGCTTTTGCCCCGCTTTGAGCGCCTGTTTTCAGCTTGTTTAAATATGATCCACGATGTCAGTCTAAATATATTTGAGAAAGTAAATGCCAAACAAAAGGTATTTAAAACCACCGTTCCTTTTATCATCTGCAGTGGAACTTGACTCTGACAGAAATGATAGAGCATATCCAAACATCTAAAAAGTTTCATTTTGGTGAAAAAAGACCAGAGTAATGAAGCTCTTTACAAATGAACTTTCTGCATATACCTTAAGCTTATACAATTACATTTTTTTCCGTAAGTTATCACCATTTATCTCTCTGAAATATTAAACTGAATAATGTTCTTAACTAAACACAGTTTATCATCATCTCTAAGGGAAAAAAAAGGAAAGTACTCCTTTAACCTTACAGAAATGAATGAGGTATCACAAATTCTGTTACAAGGGGAGCATTTAACTTTGGCTTCATCTTGTTCAAGATACTTTCAGCGAATTGAACAAAAATGTAGATGGTTAAAATTCCCAATCCTGTCATAAATACTGTGACATATTTTCCAGTAAAGGTGATAAATTTTTGGAGGCAAATAGCATCCTTTGTGGATCTTTCATACTTAAGAAAGATGAATAGTTATAATTCACAGAATGAGCAAAGATGTATCTTTATCCTCACTCTTTGTGTGTGTGTTAACAGTCTTTTCTATGCAATACTGGACCAGCTAACTATAACTCAAATTTCAGATGTTTATGCTTAGAAAAAAAAAATTCTATTTTGGACTGTATAGCTCTCATCAGCATTTAGTTTTAGAAATAGAAACTTTTTAAACTCAGAATTTCTAACAGTAAGACAGATTCTCATTTTGATGATGACAGCTGATTTAGGGAAAATGTTTATTTCCATTTAAAGTCTTCAAAGACACACACATAATAACTTTCCATAGTAACCGTATTATAAGGGGGAAGACACGATGCAGTTTTGGATTTGGTTTGCACAATACTTACAAAGGGCTTGCTACTTTCTTTAACAGTTTTGTGAAATGGGATACAAAGCTCCTGTCCCACCGATAGCTCAAAACCTCTTCCCTTCACCCTCCTCCTCTTAACTGGAATCCTTTCCGGTTCTTTCTTGTTTGCGCAGAGTGTGCTCCATAATTCAGCTGGTGACCCACTTGCTTGATGTATCTAACTCTGACTGGATGGACTGGGAAGCACCAGGAATCTCATACTAGGTCTCTGGGTGGAGGCATTTAGGGGAATGACTACAGAGTATTGTCGGTTGGGAGAGATTTGGGGGCTTTAAGCTGGTGCTCTGCCATTCATATCTGATCCAGCTATCCTTGTTAATCAACTGTTACAACTGTGTTCTTTAGCCTTCCTCTCCATTCTCAGGGTGCTCCAAGTACCCAGTTTTGACTCTTTTCCCCATAATCTGTGCTGGGATCCATGCCTAGGAAATCCCCTCTATATCTGTTACCCCATCTTGATTTTGCCAGTTTTCATCCCAGAGGTTCAGCCACAGACACTAAATCTGGGGCTGTCATTACCTGACAGATGTTCTGGATTCCCCAGCAAGGGCTTTGCCTATAGGCCATGTAACTCTATTTGCCAACTACTGGCTGTGTGATCTCGGCCAAATTCCTAAGCCTCTCTGAGCTTCAGTTTTTCCATCTGTAAACTGGGAATGATAATCACATTGCTTATCTAACAAAATATTTTGAAGATTCCTTATAATGTGATTAAGTTAATACTTGGCACTCTTTTAAATATTCAAGAAGGAAATCTAGTATTAGTACCATTCTTTCTACCTGAGGTTAGACAGGGCTGATGCTGGCCACAGTGAAGAACCTATCACCAGCTGACTTTGAACCACATGCCATAGTTTTGTTGTCAGAGCCTTCTTTGGCCCAGTTCCTAAAGCTCAGTCTGTTTTCCTTTATCCTCGAACACCATAACCTTGAGCATCCCCTCCCTGCCCCAAGTTCTGTCATCTGCTAGCTCAAGCCCTCCTGAGGCACAGGTCATGCCCAGTCAGCCACCCCTAATCTTTGTGCGTGCCTAGAGGTCTGGTCACCATCTGCAACATATTTCTTTCCTTAATATGGCCTTTAAAAATATATATATCAGAGCTGAAAATTTTTTGTGTATCTTTAAAAAACAGACTTTAATCTCTTAAGGAGAAGTCAAGAACTTGAACTTATTTTACTAGCTGTACAAAAGCCCAGCTGAAATTGCGTGTCTTCAGATTTCTGATGGAAGGAGAAACTGGCTGAGATTAGGCATGGAAAAGAGAGGAGGGGAAAGGAATTGATGATGTATACACTTAACTCTTCAAGCAGCTCTACAAGGACCTATCACCAGGGACTCCAAAAGTTCTGCTAACTTCTTCAAGGTCAGCAGCATGAGACCGCAGCTTGTCTAAGACATGGGCACAGGTCGTGCAGGTACAGTCAAGTGCCTGCCATGTGGAAAGGGGGCCCTGAATGTGCATGGTCTTTGCTTGGGGTGGAGATGCTGGCTTCAGTTATCACAACCACTCTGACACACTACTTAGCACTCCACAAATATATAAATACCCCTCATTGTTAACCTTTTTTGTGCGCCATCTGTCTCCTAATCATTTTCCCTGTTGCTTCCTATCTACTTAATGAGTCTAATGTTAAAATCAATCACATCTGGCACAATTCACCCACACCTAGTGCTCAACATTTGTCACTGAAATTAGTAGAGGAACACATAAACATACCCTCAGAAGCCTGTGCATTTGTACATCCATTTGCAATACCTGAAACTGTTTCATATCCGTATCTGACCTCATCCACCCAACACTTGAATTAGTTTCCTACTGCTGTCACACTGCAAACCGAGTGGTTTAAAACAACACACATTTATTATCCTACAGTTCTGGAAGTTAGAAGTCTAAAAGGGGTCTCACTGGGCTGAAATCACGATGTCAGCAGGCTGCATATCTGCTGGAGTCCACAGGGGAGAACTGGTTGCACTTTTGCAGCTTCCAGAGGTGGCAGGCATTCCTTGGCTCATGGCCCATTCACTCTTCCATTTGCAAAGCCAGTAATGTCAGGCCAAGGTCTTTTCATGCTGCCATCTCTCTGGTTCTCTCTTTTTTGTTTCTCTCCTCTACACTCAAGACCTAAGGACTCTTGATTATATTGGGCCCACAAGGATAATCTCCTTATTTTAAAGCCAGCTGATTAGCAACTTGAATTCCGTCTGCAACCTTAATTCTCCTTGGCGATGCAGCTAACATCTTCACAGGTGCTATGGCCCAGGATATGGGCATCTTAGGTGGGGCACTATTTTGCCCACCACCTAATCTTATGATTTAGGTGGAGGCAGGGGTTTCTCCTGGTATGGGTTTAGGAAAATGAAATGAAAACAATTCAATCACTTGCCCGTGGCATAGTTCTAAGCAGTGGCAAAGCCAGAACTAAAACCTAGTTATACCTACATCAGTGTACTGGACAGGTACTCCCACTACAGACTCCTTTTTCTTTAAACTTTGAAATACAGGTTTCCCTCTCACTTTCTGAATGAGGTCATCCACTCTCCTGGTTTAATTACCTTATGAATATTTATATCCCTAAGTCTTTCCCTAGTCCCAGCATCTGGTAATGCATATCTAAAAATGGCAGATATTGGGACTAGGGATAGGCTCAGGGAATATGTTCAGTTCATGGGAGCCTTAGATGTAATTTATTCTAAAACAAATTCATCAACTTCTCCTCAAAACCTGTTTTTCTTCCTAAGGTTCTTAATTTGGTCAAACTGGTCACACCCAAAACATGGATGCCTTCATCCTCTTTTCTGTTTCCAAATACCCAATAACTCACTCCTATTCTTCTCACAGGCTTTCTACTTCTTTTCATTTCTATTGCTGTAACGGAAGCCACCATTACCTCTTACCTAGACTTCCGCTTCAGCATCCCTTCTTTCCGGCTTCACTCTTGCCTCTGTGCTCAATCTATTCTCAGTGTCATGGCAAGAGGGTCAAAACCACTGCTTGTATGAATAATGACATGACTCTATAATCCTCAAATCTGTTTATCTGCTTGAGCTTGTTGAACTCCTAACCTTGGGCCCCCCACTCCAGCATCACTGAAATGCTTTCATTTTGTAACAGGCACACACACTCTCCTGGCCTTTGAATTCCTGATTTCCTCACCATGCTCCCCATTCCTACCCTCTCATCTGAGCCCAACCATCCTTCAGTTTTCAACATAAACTTCATTTGTCTGCCCTTGACTTCCCTTTTCCCCTCAGTATGGGTAGACACCTTCACCACCTGCTTGTCTTTACCATGGTCCTGTATGAAAATGGTCTTGTTTACTCTCCAACAGGGTTCCAAATCCCATAATGGCAGTTGCATGGCTATTCTGAGCACCATTTTATCCTCACGTTGGCACAGTGCCTGGCACATAGTAGATGCTCAAGACACCATTGTAACGTGAAGAAATGGCAGGTTTAATTATTAAAGACCAAACTTAAATGGAGTTGAGAAGCAGCCCGATTCTTTTCACTAAAACGCTATTGGGGTTTTTTATACAATACCTACAAAAGGTGAGTAAGTCTTGGGGATGGTGAAAAATAGGTATTTTTAAAAAGTTGTAATTTTAATATGCAGCTAAAGTTTAAAACCACTGATGTGGTCTACTTTAAAATTACTGCCATGAAAATAAGGGCTTTCTGAGGGCATACGGCCCATAAAGACCTAAACAGCTTGAGGCCTATACTGCCCAGCAGAGGTTGCCAAAACAACAGCAACAAGAGAACAGTTTTATTCCATTGAGACATCTCATACTGGGGCTGTACTTCAAGGGATAGAATTAGTTGGATTAGCAGTGTACAAAGGGTTACATATGATTATTGATCACTTCCTCAGCATTTAATATTTATAAAATTAACACAAAGATTCCTTCAATGTGTCACCACTATGTCACCAAAAACAGGGATATATTTCCATAAAACTTTGAAGGTATATTTAGAATGCTCTGAGCTAGCATACAGCTCTGGGAGCTTATGCTCCCCTTCTCCCTGCCCACCTTAATGAAGAGACAGCCTTCCTCCAGGGCTTCTCAAGATGTACACATATAATTCTAGGTAGGTGTTCCACCAGAATAAGCAGCATAATCAACTTTCATGGAGGTCTACAAATGCAATATTTTAACTGTGAAACTTAACCCACAGGAGCCAAGCATTGAGTAAACTTAAATCTTCCCATGATGGTACTGTGTGCTTGAGATCATTAATTTATAAGTCAGCCTCCTTATGATCATTATGGTGGTCATTTTACAAATGTAAAAATGTCTTTAAACAAAGTTCCCAACAGAGTTCTCACTCATTTAAAAAAATTCTGCTCAAAAGAAAACAGTGTTCCAATAGCCTGTAGTCCCAATGTACCTATTGGATGATTCAATTCTTGCTTGACATCTGTCCGTGTGCACAGTGCCCTAGAGCTTCAGATTGTCTTAGCACTTGACCTCATTTGTATTTTGAAAGCAGGAGAGCACTATGACTTAAGGACTGGGTTTTAACCAAGGAGAACCACAGAATGATTGTTCTTGGGGTAGCTTTTAGGAAAAGGATTATTTTTATTTACATGGAGGAAAAATTGCAAAGTTTGATGGCCACCAGAAAAAGGGACTTAAAAATGTTTTGTAAGAGAAGACAAATAGAATATTTTCCCTTAATAATTAGTTTAGTTGAAATGTAATTACTGGAATCATTATGCACTCAAAGTTTTAAAAAATTGCTTTTTGTAAGAATGGCAGTGGCCGGATTTTAACTTCATCACCATCCTCAACTTCTCCTAATTCTGGCTACTCTGAATGTTACTATACAAACACTTGATTCACCCATCCTGCCCTTTCAAGAAATTGTCATCGTGTCCTCATAGGGAGCCTGATAAATATGAGATTTTTATGACTCTGGAAGTTATCTGAGATACAAGTTTGCCAAATAACTACAGTAGTTTTCTCTACATTGGCTAATACTGATTCATTCCACAGTAACTAAATTGTACATGACAACAAATATCCTCATATAAAGAAGTAAAGTACGGGCCAAATGTAATAAAGCAATTATTCCATGGCCCTGCTATTTCTTAAACTATTGCTCAGTAATACATTGCACATAATATATTTTGAAATCTTCTGTTATTTGGCAATGAACTTGAACATTTTTTCAATGCAAATTACAAACATCTGTCTTATACTTAGAAACAATGTCTGGAAAGCATTGGAGTTAAACAAGCAGAGCAGTTCTGGTACCCTCACTAATTGGTTAAACTCTAAAGATGTTGTACTCATGTTGTCACTGTTGAATGCTTATAGTCAGAAAAATACCTCTTCTAAGTCAGAAATTTGGAGTTTTGAGTCCTTTGTATTCTACAGCCCAACAAGACAGAATTTTGAGGGGGGCTGAGAGTTGTTGAATATGCAGTTAAATCTGATACTCTCTGCTGCAAATTTGGGTCAAATCATTTCCTCTATTTACCTACAGTTGTAGCAAATATACAGTTTCTATATTATAACTGATACCAATTCGGGGAAATCCAGAAATCCATGCAAGAAAATAGCAACATGTGATAATTTTATGCCAACATGACTGGGTCATGGGGTACCCACATATTTGGTTAAGCATCATTTCTGGGTATGTCTGTGAGAGTATTTCTAGAGGAGATTAGCATTTGAGTTAGGAGACTGGGTAAAGCAGATTGCCTTCCCTGGTGTGGGTGGGCATCATCCAATCCATCAAGGACCTGAATAGAACAAAAACAGATGAAAGGAGAATTCACTCTGCCTGATGGTTGAGTTGGGACATTGGTCTTCTCCTGCTCTCAGACTGGGACCAGTAGCACTGGCACTCCCAGCTCTCAGGAACTGAGACTTAGATCAGAACTTACACCATCAGCTCTCTGGTTTTCAGGCCTTTGGACTTGGACTAGAACTTATACCATCAGTTTTCCTAGTTCTCAATCCTTCAGACTTGGACTAGAACAACACCACTGGCTTTTCTGGTTTTCCAGCTTATAAGAAGGCACATCATGAGACTTCTCAGCCTCCAAAATCACATCATCATATACATCATATATCTAAAGGCAATTATTATATTATACACATCATATTGTCTAAAGACAGTATGTAATTACATATCATTGTAACTATATAATAACACGTAATAATAATAATGTATATATAATGTATATATAAAAGGAGATTTATTATGTGGAATACTATAATTATATATAACATAGGATTATAACTATAATAATTATAATATAGCAATTACAATATAGATTACACAGAAGAGACTATAAGGAGATACATATAATACTGTAGTACATGGATTATACATAAGGATATTACAGTTGACTCTTGAGCAACATGGATTTGAACTATGTGGGTCCGCTTATGCATACATAGATTTTTGACAGTACAGTACTCTAAATGTAGTTTCTCTTCCTTATGATTTTCTTTACAACATTTTCTTTTCTCTAGCTTACTTTATTGTAAGAAAGAGTATATAATACATACAGCATACAAAATAGGTGTTAACTGACTATTAATGTTATCAGTAAGGCTTCTGGTCAACAGTAGGCTATTGGTAGTTACGTTTGAAGATTCAAAAGTTATATATGCATTTTTGACTGTACAGGGAGTTGGGATTCCTAACCTTTGTATTACTCAAGAGCCAACTTTATATTATAAGGATTATTAGATAGAAAAAATTAAATACTATGGCTAAGGAACTCATTGGGAAGGTACCATTTGAGAGAGAGTGGAGGAAATGGCTATATGAAATGCACTGGTATGTGAGGCAAGGGCATTCAAGGCAGACAGCACAGCACGTACAAAGACCCAGAGTGGGAGTGGACTTGGTATGTTCAAGGAACAGGAAAAAGACCAACTTAGAATTCAATTAGATCATCTGGTTGCTATATTTTGAATAAACTGTGTAGGGGCAAGGACAGAAGCAGGTGAGAAGATGATGTTGTCTTGAACTAGGGTGGACATGGTAAAGAAAGGGTGAAGCGATCAGCCTCCGGATGTATACTGAAGGCAGGGTAGATATGATTTAATAACTGAGCAGATGTAGAGTATTAAAGAGAAAGCAAAGATGGCTCTCTGAATCCATAGCTTAAGCAATAGAAAGCATGGATTTGCCTTTCACCATGAAGGGAACAGTATGGGAACAGCCAGTCTAGAGGAAACAAAGGAATCCAGCTTTGGACATGTTGCCTTTGTAAAACTTTTAAGACATTCCAAACAAAGATACTGAGTAGGCAGCTGGATATGAGAGTCCAGAGCTCAGGGGACACATCTTCACACTATAAGAATTTAGAGTGAATCATTAGGGTAATATCAGAAAAGAGGGCGATTGCCAGCCAATGGAAACTGGCACATGTCATTCTAGATTTAAAAAAATAAGAGGAGTATCTAGGTGGCTCAGTTGGTTAAGTGTCTGCCTTTGGCTCAGGTCAAGATCCCAGGGTCCTGGCACTGAGTCCTGCATCAGGCTCCCTGCTCTGCAGGGAGTCTGCTTCTTCCTCTCCCTGTGCCCCCACTAACCCCCCCACTCATGCTCTCTTGTGCACTCATGCTATCTCTCTCTCAAATAAATAAATAAAATCTTTTTAAAAAAGAGAGAGAGAGAGAAGAAAGAGGGAAAATGACAGCCCAGTGAACTTAAAATACAAATTTCATATTGGATTAATAGACAAGTTGAAAATACCGAGAAAAAAAGTACTGATTAGTTGATTGATTTTGTTGATTGACTTGAGCCAAATAAAGTCACTTTGTCTTAGGAGTTAGTCTTTTATAAAGGTTCATTTGGGCATATACTCAAAGATGAGGGGAAAGCCACAGCATAAAGCCTCTTATGTTCTACAAAGCATATGTCAGAGCTGCTCAGGTTAGTTTTTGATTTAAAAAATCAAAACAAAAAACCACGAGCTGACCATTAAGCATACAAACTACTGATTAATGGATTCATGTCCATCACCACGAAAGCATCTATTGGTACTCCACAGAGCCATGAACTTGCCTATGTACGTGCATCTGTATAAGTTTTTTCGGTTTTCTTTTTTTCAAATAATTATTTCGGATAAAGACACAAGAGACTTGGTTATAGAATTTGAAGTATACAAAAAGCTAGGAAAGGCCAGCTGTTTATAAGACATGAAAACCAAGTTTCTCAAATTTTGGAAAAGAATCTGGATAATAGACTAAAGTTGATTCCTTTGTTTCATATCTTCTATCACTTTTGTATATTTATTTATTTATTTGAGAGAGAGAGAGAGATCGAGCATGAGTGAGGTGGGGGCAGAGGGAGAAGAAGAGAATCTTAAACAGGCTCTATGCTGAGCCTGATGTGTGGTCCGATCCCACTCTCCTGAGATCACAACCTGAGCCAAAATCAAGAGTCTGAGCCTTAACTGACTGAGCCACGCAGGCGCCCCCATATTTTTAAATGTCTATAAGACCACTAATGGTTATGAGGTTTCTTCTGGGGCTGATGACAATTTCTTTTCTTTTCTTTTTTTTTTTTTTATAGATTTTATTTATTTGAGAGAGAGTCACAGCAAGACAGCAAGCACTAGAGGGGAAAGGTAAGGGCAGAGGGAGAAGGAGAAGCAGACTCCCCCTGAGCAGGGAGCCCGACGTGGAACTCGATCCCAGGACCCCAGTATCATGACCTGAGCCAAAGGCAGACACCTAACCAACAGAGCCACCCAGGCACCCCAACAATTTTTAAAATTAGATGATGGTCTACACAATGCTGTGAATATACTGAAAAACACTGAGGTATAAATGTTAAATGACTGATTTTTATGACCTATGAATTTTATGCCAATAAAGGTATTTTTTAAATGTTTATAAGACCCAGCAGAAAGTAAACAAAAATGAATGAAGTGAGCCACTTTACATCACTTGAACATATTCTCTCCTTGAAATGTGCAGCCATTTCAATTTTTTTTGTTTTCTGTCATTGGCTAGAGACACAGTTCCTACTAAATATTTCTAAATTATTAGGGACAACTCGCAATTGCAAAGATAAGTAGTGACTGATATTCGGCCTCAGCAACAGTAAGACCACGAAATGTGGCAGTGACTACGGTGAACAACAGTGCTGAAATTCCATGGGCTGGGAGGCTCCCTATGCTGGTGGGGAGGGGGGGCGGGATGGGGCTGTTGGTGTGCTCTCATGGGCCGTCAAGCCTAAATGCCGGTTCCTCTGAATTTTCACGACAACCCTGGAGTCCAGAGTTGATATCAAATATCCATATTTTTACATGTCTGCTCTAATTTTCCAGAAAAAAAAAACACCATTTTGTTGACTCTTGAAGCACATCTGCAGGTCGTATCTGACCCATGCACTGCCGGTTTGTCGTCACATTTGACACACACACACGAAGGAAAAAAGTCACATATCAGTATTTAAGTCCACTCCTACTATGACAGGACAATTTAAAATCTTGGTAGTAGGAGTTGAAACATACAGCTGCATATTTTGAAAAGTGTTCTTAACAGTTACAGCTCAGATGGCAAATGATAACACCAACACAATGCCCGGCGTTTCTATTGCCTAAGTGAGTGTATGTACACAAGATTACACATTTAATAAAAAGTTAAAACTTCATCTGAATTGCTATCTTCTAAAATAAGGATGGTCTGTATCATGTATGCAGATCTTTTAGTAATATTTTAAATTTCAGGAAGCTCTTTTAGGGCAGCCGCTGATTTACAGTATGTTATCCCATTGCAAACATCTATTCTATTAAAATGTATGTGCAAAACAACTTTGGAGGAAAGGCAATGATGTTTTAATATAAAATTGTGTTTCATGAATTGGACTAAAGAAATTTTAGGTAATCATACTTCACTTCTTTTTCATTTTTTTTTTGACATGATTGTGCTTGAATTTCTTCAGCAATTTCGGCAAATGTATTTTTATCTTTAGCAAACAGTAAGCTTTAATGTATTCCTGTTTGACATAATGAAATTGTATAACTCCCACAGCTTTCTACTTTTTTGATATTATATAAGAACCCTGTAATTTTATATGCCAGAGAAGACAGAGCACCTGAGAATAAATGCCTATTCAAACTTGTAAAGCAGTATCTGAAGATGTGCTAGGCATTTCTAAAGTAACCTGAGGTCAAAATTCACATGAAAACAAGATATGCTCAAAAACTTTACTGAAATCTGTCTTTCTGATTACATCTTATAGTTCTAATTTTTCTAAAAACTGTTACCATTAGTCATACGAGATCTGTCAAAGTGTCAATATTTGAAGCACGAACCTGGTGTTTCCTCACTACAAAGATTTGGATATTTGAAACTAAGTTTTAGAAAAATTGAAAAATGACATTTGAAACATAAATACATGTTTCTAGTGACTGTTATCTGGATCATGAGATATTACGTAAAAGTTATAAAATTCTTTAAACTATGAGAAGTAGATGTGGTTCTCTAGGGTGCCATTTTTCAATGAAGGCAGCAAAGTAACAAGTCCAACAGTATTATTTATAAGGAAAGCTATTTATAGTTCTGAAATTTCATGAAGTAAGCTTTAATCAAGCTCCGTCAAACTTGACAGGGAAGAAATGAGATATTAAATAATGGCCTATTAAGGAAAAATCCTGGATGGTAGATATACTTTGACCTCCTAAATTAATTTCTGCCATTCCATGTTATCACTGAAATTTAAACACTGCAGAAAATTCTAGCCTTTCCGATTCCTTTCTGGTTCTTTAATAATGAAAGGCACTTATTATAGCAGACTTCTAATGTATTGCTAATAATCTTGTAAGAGTCTTTTTATTAAATGTGAGAGCATTTCTAAAGAACTGAGAGCTAGAAGGAGAACTGCTTGGTCAATGAGTTTGTTTTTTAAAATTTTTGAAAGGAACTACCAAGTTGCCCATCAAAAGAACTTTACCAATTTGTTTTCCAACTGACAGTAGTGAGGCTCCACATTTCCCTGTACCCTCATCAGGACTGGATATTGCCTAGGATTTTCATTTTTGGCAGTCTGCTAGGTGAAAACTCTATTCTATCAATTTGCATTTCTTAGGTTACGAATGAGGTTGACCATCTTTTCAAAATTTTTATTAATAGTCTCCCATTTGTCTCACGTATTTTTAGTTCTTCTTTTGTAAACTAACTGTCCAGACCTTTGCACATTTTCCCTTTAATTTCATTTGTTCGCATTTCTGCAGGAGCTCCACATATATCCATACTCTTAATCCTTTGTCTTTCATGGCAAGACAGTCTCCAATTCTTGTGCCAGTGCTTTATATTTATGACATTTTTAATTGTTCAGAAATTTAAATATTCTAATAACTTTGAATCCGGCAATAACCACACTTACAGATTTAGAGTTTTGTGTCTTGCTTTAGAATGTTTTCACCTACAATTTACAGATTGGCTTCTTAGCTCTTGACTATTTAGAATTTATTTTCTAAGCGGATATCCAATTGTTCCAACATCACCAATGGCATAATGCATTCTTTTTTCTATTGGTTCAAAATGAAACTAAATGTTTATATACGAATATGTCTCTTTCTTGACAATATTTTTCTACTGAGCTACCTATCTCCCAGTCAAACCTACACTGTTTTAATTATGTAGGTGTATAGGATGTTTTGATATCTGGAAGGGTAAGTGCCCCTTTATTATTCTTTTCAAAGGTTTTTAAAAAATCTTTTTACTATGAAAATTTTCAAACCTGGAAAAAGAATAGTACAGTGAGCTCCCATTCCCAACACCAGATACAAAAATTATCAAAATGTTGCCTTCTTGGCTTCACCTATTCCTTTTAATTCTTTTTTCCTTTGCTGATGTATTTGAAAGCAGATTCCACACATTTTGTCATTATACCCCTACATATTTCAGAATGGACTTCTTAAAACAAAAGACATTTTTATTTGTAATCACAAATGCCACAATAACATCTATTGAAACTAACAAAAGACTTCTTTCCTTGATAATTTGTGCTCCATAAACAAATGTCTCCAATAGTTTCAGAACTTCTTTTTACAATTGATTTCTTAGAACAGGATCCTAACAAGTTCAATATATCGCATCTGGTTGTTATGTCTCTTAAATCTCTCTTGGTCTAGGTCAGTCCCCCATTCTCTTTCTTTCCTTTCCCCCCTTTCCTTCATTCTGCCCTCTCTCCCTTCCTTCCTTCTTTCAATACCACTGACATGTCAAAGAAGCCTAATCACTTTTATTCCTTGTTTTATCATTTACCTTGCTCCTCTTTCTCCCATTAAAAAAAAAAAAAAAGTTAGGGGCGCCTGGGTGGCAGAGCGGTTGGGCGTCTGCCTTCGGCTCAGGGCGTGATCCCGGCGTTGTGGGATCGAGCCCCACATCGGGCTCCTCCGCTAGGAGCCTGCTTCTTCCTCTCCCACTCCCCCTGCTTGTGTTCCCTCTCTCGCTGGCTGTCTCTATCTCTGTCGAATAAATAAGTAAAATCTTTAAAAAAAAAAAAGAATATTTTATGTTCATATGATAGTTATTTTTATGTGTCAACTTGGCGAAGCCACAGAACCCAACTATTTGACCAAACATTATCCTAAATATTTCTGTAAAAGTATTCCTAAGGTGAGATTAATATTAAAATTAGTAGACTCTGAGTAAAGCAGATTACCCTCCATCATGTGAGTGGGCCTCATCTAATCAGTTGAAGGTCTTAACAGGAAAGAAAACCTGACCTCCCCTGAGGAAGAGGGAATTCTGCCAGCAGACTGCCTTTGGACTTAAGCTGAAACTTCCAACTTCCCTGGCTCTCCAGCTTGATGGCCTAACCTGTAGGCTTTGGATTTGCCAGTGTGCGCAGCACATGAGCCAATTCCTTAAAATCTCTCTCTCTCCAAACACATACATAAACACACACATGACCTCTCTATTGGTTCTGTTTCTCTGAAGAACCCTCAGTACTGTGTACTTCATTTTACATAACATCTGGAGGTCCATGATATCTGGGTGCCTCACTTCAGTAATGTTCACTGATGAGTAGATTTGGGTGATAACAGCTTGCTTTTTCCATTCTGAAGTTCCCCACCAAAATTTCATTTAATGCAGAGACTCTCAAAGTGTGGTTCTCAAACCAGCAGCATTGACATCACCTGAAAACTTATCAGAAATGCATATTTTTGGCTACACCTAAACATACGGAATCAGAAACTCTGGGGATGGAGCCCAATAATCTGTTTTTAAAAAGTTTCCTAGGAGATTCTGATGCTCACTAAAATTTGAGAATCAAATCAAATTTTAGTTCATTCATTGATGAACATTATCTGAAACAATTTCATTAAAGACTGCAAAATATTGATTTTCTAATTCTTTTATTCATTCCATATTGTTAGTTGAGATAATTTTATAAAACACATCTCTTCCTCATAAACTAGCGTTATTTGGTTATCCTGAAATACAGTTAGTGCAGGAAAGGCAAGATATACTCTTAATTTTTTTCCCTTTTACTTGCTATTATTTTCAAAAATTAGTTGGTGCCGTAATTATTTCCAATATAAGTAGTTTTATCTTTTATACTCTTTGCCTTACATATCATGAGCTCACAAATTTTAATATATCCAATATGTTTCCATCAATTGAACTTATTTTTCTTTTTGATGCTTAAATTGCACCCTATTTACTTCATGTTGGTTCCTGTACCTCTTCAACTAGAGTTATTAATCCTCTTTTTCCCTTGGACCAAATACATCGTTATTGTTGCTGTTTTTCCAGTTTCACTGAGAAGTAATTGGAATGCATTACTGTATAAGTTTAAGGCATACAGCACGATAATTTGATCTACACATATTGTGAAATGCTTGCCACAATAGGTTCATCTAATATTTATCTTCTCCTATAGATATAATAAAAAGAAAAAAAAAAGGAAAAAGGAAAAAAAATTCTCCTTGTAATGAAGACTCATAGGATTTACTCTTTAACAACTTTCCTGTATATTATACAATAGTGTTAGCCATCATAATTATGTTGTACATTACATCCCTAGTACTTATTTATCTTATAACTGGAAGTTTATACCTTTTGAACACCTTCCTTCAGTTCCCCTCCCCCTAGCCTACACCTCTGATAACCACAAGTCTAATTTCTTTTTCTATGAATTTGTTTCTTTGTTTAGATTCCACATATAAGTGAGATCATACAGTATTTGTCTTTCTCCATCTGACTTATTTCACTTAGCATAATGTCTTCAAGGTCCATCCATATTGTTGCAAATGGAAGGATTTCTTTGTGTTTTTTTAATGGCTGAGTAATATTCCTCTGTGTGTGTGTGTGTGTGTGTGTGTGTGTGTGTGTGTATTACAACTTCTTTATCCATTCACTCATCAGTGGACACTTAGGTTGTTTCTATGTCTTGGCTATTGTAAATAAAGCTGATATGAACAAGGTGGTATAGATATCTTTTTAAGGGTTTTCATTTTCTTTAGATATGTCCCTCTGAAATTCCCTCTTATAACAGCTTTTGCTGTATCCCACAAGTTCTGGTATGTTGTGTTTACATTTTTGTGTTTTTTTTTTCCAGAAAATTTATTTCCCCTTTAATTTCTTCTTTGATCCATTGGTTGTTCAGGAGAGGATTGTTTAATTTCCATGTATTCATGAATTTTCCGGTTTTCCTCTTGTTATTGATTTCTAGTTTCATGCCATTATGGTCAGAGAAGATACATGGTATGATTTCAATCTTCTTGAATTTGCTAAGACTTGTTTGTGGACTAACATATGGTCCAACCTAGAAAATGTTTCATGTGAGCTTGAGAACAATGGATATTCTGCTATTGTTGGATAGAATGTTCTGTATGGTCTGTTGTCCATTTGGTCTATTCTATTGTTCAAATCTGTTTCCTTATTGATTCTCTGTCTGGATGGTATACCCACTGTTGAAAGTGGGGCATTAAAGTCCTCATTGATTATTATATTATTGTTTACTTCTCCTTTTAGCTCTGTTAGTTTTTGCTTTATATATTTAGGTGTTCCAACGCTGGGCACATAAATATTTACAAGTTTTATACCTTCTTGATATATCAACCTCTTTATCACTATATAATGTCCTTCTTTGTCTCTGAATATAGTCTTTGTTTTAAAGCTAAGTATAGCTACCCCTGCATTTTTTGTATATATTTGTTTGAAATGTCTTTTTCTATCCCTTCACTTCAGTCTATGCGTGTCTTTACGGCTAACATGAGTCTCATATAGGCAGCATACTGTTGGACCTTTTTTAAAAAATTTATTCATTCTATTTCTTTTAATTGGAGAATTTAATCCATCTACATTTAAAGTAATTTTGATAGGCAAGGACTTACTATTGCTATTTTGTTAAAATTTTTCTGGTTGTTTTGTAGATCTGTTGTTCTTTGTTTCCTATCTTGCTGTCATTTCTGTGTTTTGATGTCTTTTTTATCAGTATGATTTGACTTTTTCATCATGTTCTTTTGTGTAATTACTATAGGATTTTCTCTTGTGGTTACCATGAGGATTACACAAAACATCTTAAACTTATAATACCCTATTGTAAATTGATAGCAACTTAACTTCAAATAGAATCCATAAACTACACTTTTGCTTCTCTCCATATTTTACATTATTGCTGTTACAATTTACATTTGTTTTATATTATGCAATGAGTAACAGATTAGTATCATTATGATTATTTTACTATTTTTTTAGTAAATTAATGAATTTTAGTAAATTTAGTGAATTATACCCCACTATTACCATATTGTGGAAGCCAACTATATATGTTTAGCATTATCAATGAGATTTACACTACTTTTTTATGTTTTTATGATGTTAACTAGTGGTTTTTTGCATCCACTCAAAGAACTTCCTTTAGCATTTCTTGTAAAGCAGGTCTGGTGGTAATGGATTCCCTGTTTTTATTCATTTGAGAAAATCTTTATGCCTCCTTTGTTTATGAAGAAAAGCTTTGCCAGGTACAGAATTCTTCATTGACAGTTACTTTCTTTCAATATTTCAAATGTGTCATCCCATTCTCTCCTGCCCTCAATATTCTGCCACTATTCTTATGGGGCTTCCCTTGTATGTAACTTATCTTTTTTCTCTTGCTGCTCTTAAAATTCTTTCTTTATCTCTGATTTTTGGTAAGTTAATTATAATGTGTCTCAATGTAGTCCTATTCAGGTTCAACCTATTTGGGGTCCTTTGGCTTCATGGATCTGGATATCCATTTCTCTCCCCAGCTTCAGGAAGTTTTCACCCATTACTGCTGTAAATATACTTTCTGTCCCTTTGTCTTTCTCTTCTCTCTAGAATTTCCATAATGCAAATATTATTTATTTTCACTGTGGCCATAATCCCACAGGCTTTCTTCACTCAATTTCATTCTCTCTTCTGTTCATTCCTCTGCCTGGGTAATTTCTCATGTCTTATCCTTCAGGCCATTGATTTTTTCCTCTGCATGGTCAAGTTTACTTTGAAACTCTCTACTGAATTCTTCATTTCAGTTATTACATTTTTCAAGTCTAGAATTTCTGTGTGGGTATTTTTTGGTGATTGCTACTTCCTTGTTGAACTTCTCATTTTATTCATGCATGGCTTTTCTAATTTCATTTAGTTGTCTGTGTTTTCTAATAGTTTCCTAACTTCCTGAAGGGAGTTATTCTGAATTCAGTGTCTGATAGTTCTGAAATCTCCATTTCTTTAGGATCAGTTAATGGAGCTTAACCAGTTTCCTTTGGTAATGTCATATTTACCTGATTTTTCATCTCCTTGATTCCTTATGTTGGTATCTGTGCATTTGAATAATCGAGCTTCTTTTCCAGACTTTAGAGGTTTGCTTTGGCAGAGACAGTTCTTCACCAGTGAGCTCTGTTGGGTTTCTGGGTATGTCTGCTGGTAATGTCCTTGAACAGGTGGTGTCTATTAATATGGTTTATTTGGGGGCAAGGAAATTATTTGAGCTCTGAGATTGGGGGTGAGGATTTTGCCACTGGCTGAGAATAGTTAGACAGGACTTCTGGCTTGGCTCCCTACCCAAGTAGGTTTTAGATGGGCTCTGCAGTTGCCTAGATTCCTCTGTCAGGCTTACGAGATGGTCAGGACTAGTTATTATATATAGTAATTGATAAGGCTCTGAGATTCCCTGTCCTGGAAGGGCAGCAAAATGAGACCCAAGGCCTGTATACCTCATTGTTTGGGAACCCAAATCAGTCTAAAGGTTGCACTGAATTCCATGTGCAGATGAGGTCACTGGTTTTGCTCTGCAGATAGGGGAAGCCACAGGCTGTGCTCTCTGTTCAAATGCCACTGTACAAAGTACTGAGCTCTGCGGCTTCACATGTGCTCTGGTTAGGTTCCCTGGTCAGGGAGGTCTGGTTAGGACCTGGTCAGACAGGCTGAAGGCAATATTCAGCAATGAACAGGGATACAAATTAGATTCCCTAACCACTCACAGCAGGAGAAGAAGCTGTAAAGCTGGTAAAGTTCTTTGTTTTCTTGATTCAAGCCAACCCACATTTCAAGTTGAATAAAATTGCTGGTTAAGATCACTCTTTGTACAGTGCAGATATGAGCTCAGTCTGACAAGATCCTGTGTGCTAGGTGTTACAGCCACTCCCTCCCTCTCTATCACGGTCAGATTCCCAGTGGTTGAGCCCCACAGATTGCCCTGAAATCCCTCTGGTGCAAGATTAGAGTTGGGGCTTTCACAAAGTGACCCACAATGCTGGAGAGGGGCTGGTTGTCCCCCTGGGTTCTCTCTCCCCACAGAAGGAACCTGAGGATCAGGAAAGACCTCTCTGTATGGTTCTGTGCTGGACTGGGGAAGGGGCAATTGGTCAACTGCTTCTCTTAAACTTCTAATGCAGTCTGTCTTGGTCTCTGTGGTGCTGTTGGTACTTTAGCTTCACCCTTGTGTTCTAGAACTCTTTCAGTGGTGTCTTGTTCTTCTTGTGAAGAAGAGTAAAGTCAGGAACAACTCATGATTGTCATTTTGGTGACATCATTCTCAACTCATTAGTTTTTGATAGCTTTTTTGCTTCCTGGCACAATAAAATATTGCAGGTTTATCTTGCATTATTTCCCGTCTCAGACCTAAATCCTCCAACTTTCTAAGAATCACAAGAAGATCATAATCTGGGTAACCCAAATAGTCTTATTCTTGCACATCTTGTCTTCAAAATCAGCTTTTCATATTAAATAAAAATCTTTTTAAACTTTATTAAGGGGTGCTTGAGTGGCTCAGTTGGTTAAACCTCTGTCTTCAGCTCGGGTCATGATCCCAGGATCCTGGGATTGGGCCCTGCATCAGGCTCCCTGCTCAGCAGAGCATCTGCTTCTCCCTCTCCTTCTGCCCCTTTGCTCATGCACACATGCTCTCTACCTCTCTCTCAAATAAATTAAAAAAAATCTTTAAACTTTACTAAGATTGCAGTAAACACATGATTAATCTGGGAGGAATTGAAATGTTAAATTTATTGAATCTTCTGATGTAGGAAAATGGAACTATCTTCTTTGCACTTCTTTGAATGTCTTCCAGGAATGTATCATAGTTTTCTTTTAGAGACATCAACATTTCTAAGGTTTATAATTAAGTATTTTATAAATTTCTCTCATGAGTTATGATTTATTATCACTTTGTTCTAACCCTCTAATCAATCTTGAGAGCTTTTCAGTTAAATTCCTTAGATTTTAACTATTAGACAATCAAATTTTTGAAAAAAAAATAGTTGGCTTTCCTCCTAATACTTATATACAATTTCTTTTTCATATGTCATTAGCTAAGAACTCTTGTACAATATTTAATAATGGTGCATGAGACCAGACTACTGTGTTTTATTCCAGACTTTTATGAGAATGATTCTTTTTTTAAAAGATTTTATTTATTTGACAGAGAGAGAGACAGAGAGAGAGCGAGCACAAGCAGGAGGAGTGGCAGGCAGAGGGAGAGGGAGAAGCAGACTCCCCACTGAGCAGGGAGCCCGATATGGGGCTCAATCCCAGGACCTTGGGATCATGACTTGAGCCAAACACAAATACTTAACCTACTGAGCCACCCAGGTGCCCTGAGAGTGATTCTTTCTCACTTCATTGTTACATGAGATGCTTGATACAGGTTTCTTAAAATATGCTTTATAAAGTTAAGGAAGTTTATCTTTATTCCTAACTTGCTATAGATTTATTTCAGAAAAAAATGCAAAACTTTTCCAATCATGCTGAATCAATTATATCATTTTTCTCTTTTAATCCATTAATGTAGATTAATGTGCAAATTACATGAATAAATATCTAAAAAGTGTGCAATCCTTCACTTGTAGATAAACCCAATTTCTATTTTCAAGGGTATTGGTAAAAATTATGCATAGTATACTCTTTAATCTTATGCAATTCACTTATTTTAGTTTTCTTTTTACATGTTTCGGGTGGAATGATAAATTATATCCAAACATTCTTGTGTTCTAATAAATGCATTTAAGAATATATACTTTCTTTTTTTTTTTAATTTAATTTTATTTTGGGGATATTTTAATTATTATTATTTTTTATTTAGTGCTTCATCACTTACATCTAACAACCAGTGCTCAGCATAACAAGTGCCCTCCTTAATACCTATCACCCATTTAGCCCAGCCCTCACCCACCTTTCTCCATCAACCCTCAGTTTGTTCTCTATCATTAACAATCTCTTATGGCTTGCTTTTTTCTCTCTCTTTTTTTGTTTTTCTCCCCAAATGTTCATTTGTTTTCTTTCTTAAATTTTACCTAAGAATGAAATCATATGGTATTTGTCTTTATCTGATGGACTGATTTCACTTAGCATAATATATTCCAGCTCCATCCACATCGTGGCAAAGAGCAAGATTTCATTCTTTTTGATGGCTGAGTAATATTCACACACACACACACACACACACACACGCACACACGCACACACACACACACACCACATCATATCATATCACATATTCTTTATCCATTCATCAGTCAATGGACATTTGGGCTCTTTCCATAGTTTGGCTATTGTTGATAATGCTGCTATGAACATCAGGGTGCATGTATCCCTCTGAATTACATATTTTTCTATCCTTGGGTAAATACCTAGTAGCGCAATTTCTGGATCATATGTTAGTTCTATTTTTAACTTTTTGAGGAACATACATGCTGTTTTCCAGAGTGGCTGCACCAGTTTGCATTCCCACCAATAGTGTAAGAGGGTTCCTCTTTCTCTGCATCCTCACCAACATCTGTTGTTTCCTGTGTTGTTAATTTTAGCTATTCTGATAGGTCTGAGGTAGTATCTCATTGTGCTTTTGATTTGTATTTCCCTGATGACAAGTGGTGCTGAGCATCTTTTTATGTGTCTGTTGGCCATCTGGATGTCTTCTTTGGAAAAGTGTCTTTTCATGTCTTCTGCCCATTTCTTAACTGGATTATTAATTTTTTGGGTGTTGAGTTTGATAAGTTCTTAACAGACTTTGGATACTAACCTTTTATTAGATATGTCATTTGCAAACATCTTCTCCCATTCCATAGGCTACCTTTCAGTTTTGCTGATTGCCTCCTTCATTGTGCAGAAGGTTTTATCTTGATGAAGTCTCAATAGTTCACTTTTGCTTTTTTCCCCTTGCCTCCAGTGACATGTATAGTAATGCTATGTGCAAGGTCAAAAAAGTTGCTGCCTGTGTTCTCCCCTAGGATTTTGATGATTTCCTGTCTCACATCCATTTTGAATTTATTTTTGGTATGGTGTAAGAATGTGGTCCAGTTTCATTCTTCTGCATGTTGCTCTCCAGTTTTCCCAACACCACTTGTTGAAGAGATTGTCTTTTTTCCATTGAATATTCTTTTCCGCTTTGTCAAAGATTAGTTGACCATATAGTCGTGCGTCCATTTCTGGGTTTTTGATTCTGTTCCATTGATCTATGTGTCTGTGTTTTGCTGCCACTACCATACTGTCTTGATAACTACAGCTTTGTAATATAGCTTGAAGTCTGGAATCGTGATGCCTCCAGCTTTTCTTTTCTTTTTCAGGACTGCTTTCGCTATTTGGGGTCTTTTGTAGTTCCATATCAATTTCAGAATTTTTTGTTTTAGCTCTGTGAAAAATGCTGGTGTTATTTTGATAGGGATTGCATTAAAAGTGTAAATAGCTTTGTGTAGTATAGACATCTTAACAATGTTTGTTTTTCCAATCCAAAAGGATGGAATGTTTTTCCATTTCTTTGTGTTCTCTTCAATTTCCTTCATAAGGGTTCTATAGTTTTCAGAGTACAGACTGTTTACCTCTTTGGTTAGGTTTATTCCTAGGTATCTTATTGTTTTTGGTGCAATTATAAATGGAATCGATTCCTTGATTTCTTTTTCTGCTCCTTCATTATTGGTGTATAGAAATGCAACAGATTTCTATATGTTTATTTTATGTCCTGCTATTTTACTGAATTCATGTATTACTTCTAACAATGTTTTGGTGTAGTCTGTCAGGTTTTCTACATAGAGTAACATATCATCTGCAAATAGTGGAAGTTTGACTTCTTCCTTACCCATTGGGATGCCTCTTATTTCTTTTTGTTGTCTGTTTGCTGAGGCTGAGACTTCCAGTGACTTCCAGTACTATGTTAAATAATAATAATAATAATGAGAGTGGACATCCTTGTCTTGTTCCTCATCATAGAGGAGAAGCTCTCCATTTTTTTCCCATTGAGGGTGATATTAGCTGTGGGTCTTTCATATATGGCCTTTATGATTTGAGGTATATTCCATTTATCCCTACTTTGTTGAGGATTTTTATAAGGAATGGATGCTGTATTTTGTCAAATGCTTTTTTTTTTTTTTTTGCATCTATTGACAGGATCATATAGATCTTATCCTTTCTCTTATTAATGTGGTTTACCATGCTGATTGATTTGTGAATACTGAACCACCCCTGTACCCTAGGAATAAATCCCACTTGATCGTGGTAAATAATTCCTTTAATATACTGTTAAATTTGATTGCTAGTATCTTGTTGAAAATTTTTGCATCCATGTTCATCAGCAATATTGGCCTGTAATTCTCCTTTTTAGTAGGGTCTTTGTCTGGTTTTAGAATCAGGGTAATGCTGGCTTCATAGAATAAGTTTAGAAGTTTTCCTTACATTTCTATTTTCTGGAACAATTTGAGAAGAACAGGTATTCAGTGCCTGACAGAATTCCCCTGGGAAGCCATCTGGCCCTGGACCTTTGTTTGATGGGATATTTTTTGATTATTGATTCAATTTTTTTGCTGGTTATGGGTCTGCTCAAATTTTAAATTTCCTCATGGTTCCGTTTTGGTAGTTTGTATGTTTCTAGGAATTTGCCCATTGCTTCCAGATTGCCCTGTTTGTTGGCATACAATTTTTCAGAACATTCTTATAATTTGTATTTCTGTGGTGTTGGTTGTGATCTCTTCTCTTTCATTTGTGATTTTATTTGGATCCTTTTTCTTTTCTTTTTGAAAAATCTGGCTAGGGGTTTATCAACTTTATTAATTCTTTCAAAGAACCAGCTCTTAGTTTCCTTGATCTCTACTATTTTTGTTGTTTCTATACCATTTACTTCTGCTCTAATATTTATTATTTCCCTTCTTCTGCTGGTTTTAGGCTTTATTTGCTGCTCCTTTTCTAGCTACTTTGGGTGTAAGGTTAGGTTGTGTATTTGAGACTTTTCTTGCTTCCTGAGGTAGGCCTGTATTGAAATATACTTCCCTCTTCAGACTACCCTTGCTGCATCCCAAAGATTGCAGAATGTTGTGTTTTCATTTTCATTTGCTTCCATGTAATTTTTATTCCTTCTTTAATTTCCTGGTTTAACCCATTCATTCTTTAGTAGGCTGTTCTTTAACATCCATGTATTTGTCGTCTTTCTAAGTTTTTTCTTGTAATTGACTTCCAGTTTCATAACACTATAGTCTGAAAAATGCATGATATGATCTCCATCTTTTTGTACTTGTTGAGGGCTGATTTGTGATCCAGTATGTGATTTATTCTGGAGAATGTTCCACGTGCACTTGAAAAGAATGTGCATTTTGATGCTTTAGCATGAAAAGTTATGAATGTATCTGTTAAGTCCATCTGGTCCAATGTGTCATTCAAAGCCATTATTTCCTTGTTGATTTTCTGCTTAGATGATCTGTTCATTGTTGTAAGTGGGGGTGTTAAAGTCCCCTATTATTGTTGTATTATTATCAATGAGTTTATGTTTGTTATTAATTGATTTATATATTTGGGTGCTCTCAAGTTGAAGGCATAAATATTCACAACTGTTAGATCTTCTTGATGGATAGACCCTTCATTTATGATATAATGACCTTCTTCATCTCTTGTTTCAGTCTTTGGCTTAAAATCTAGTTTGTCAGATATAAGTAGAGCTACTCTGGCTTTCTTTCGATGTCCATTAGCATGATAGATGATTCTCCATCCCCTCACTTTCAATCAGGTGTCTTTAGGTCTCAAATGAGTCTCCTGTAGGCAGCATATAGAAGAGTCTTGTTTCTTTTATCCATTCTGATATGTCTTATCATTGGAGCACTTAGTCCATTTACATTCAGAGTGATTGTTGATAGATATGAATTTAGTGCCATTGTGTTAGCTGTAAAGTCAGTGTTTCTAGTGATGTTCTCTCTTCCTTTCTAGTCTTTGTTGTTTTTGGTGTTTTTTTTTTCCCCACTCAAAGAGTCAACTTTAATATATTTCTTGCATGGCTGGTTTAGTGGTCATCAACTCTTTTATTTTTGTTTGGGAAACTCTTTATCTCTCCTTTTTTTCTGAATGACAGCCTTGCTGGATGAAGTATACTTGGTTGCATATTTTTTCCCATTCAGCAGGTTGAATATATCATGCCATTCTCTTCTGGTCTGTCAAGTTTCTGCGGGAAGATCTGCTGAGAACCTCCTCTGTCTTCCTTTGTAGGCTAAGGACTTTTTCCCTTTACTACATTCAGAATTCTTTCCTTGTCTGTGTATTTGGTGAATCTGATTATGATATATCTTGGCGACGTTCAGCTTTTGTGGAATTTAATGGAAATTCCTTTTGCTTCTTGGATTTAGATGTCTGTTTCCTTCCCCAGATTAGGGATGTTTTCAACTATAATTTGCTCAAAAAAGTCATTTGCCCCCTTTTTTTCCCTCTCTTCTTCTTCTGGGATTCCTATGATACAAACGTTATTATGCTTTAAGGAGTTGCTGAGTTCCCTGAGTCTGCATTTGTGAGCCAATACCTTTCTTTCCCTCTTCTTTTCAGCTTCACGATGTTCCATAATTTTATCTTCTATATCACTGATTCATTCCTTTGTCCATCCTCACTGTCTCTGCATCCAGAGACAGTGTCGGTTTTGCACCTTGGTTACAGCATTTTTTTTATTTTGCCTGAGTAGTTTTTAGTTGTTTTATCTCTGCAGTAAGGGATTCTCTAGTGTCTTCTATGCTTTTCTCAAGCCCAGCTATTATCCTTATAATTGTTTTAAATTCTGGCTCAGGCATCTCACTTATATCTGTATAGATTAAATCCTTGGCCATTATTTCTTCCTATTCTTTCTTTCGGGGTGAATTCCTCTGTCTTGTCATTTTGTCTAGGTCACTGTTTTTTGTGCATCATTGTGAGGAAAGCCTGTTATATTCCTGCTCCTGAGAGTAATGGCTATATTAAGAAGAGTTCCTATATGTCATGTGCCTGGTTTTTCAGGAGGTATTTCAGAATGTGCGCTCTGCTGTTGTGTTTTGGCTGCTCCTTCCCTTAGGTCAGTCCTTGGCAGAGTTTCTCCTTCCTGCAGTGGGAGGTGCTTGGACCTTGTCTACTCTGTGGCAAGTTTCAACTAGGTGTGTTAGGGTCTGCTTGTTAAAAGAAGGTAGATGAAGAAGAAGAAGAAGAAGAAGAAGAAGAAGAAGAAGAAGAAGAAGAAGCAGCAGCAGCTAGATCCTATTTCCTCTAGAGCTAAAGCTTTGCAGCATTCTATGATCAGTTCATGCCCATAATTCTTCAGGAAGTTCTCAAAGAAGAGCAATTAATCACCCTTCTTGCATTCCCAGCTCCTGTCAATTCCTGCATTCCTCCTGTTCATATCTGAGCTGTCTGCCTGCCAGGTGGTGCAGTACTCTTGTGTTTTATCTTAGGCATGCGGCTGGATTTCAAAACTTCCAAATTTTAGGGATGGGTGCTGAGGACCTGTGCTGATCCTCGGGGGGAGAGTCTCACTGGGCTATGGCCAGGGCTGATTTGTCCCAGGAAAGCAGCCTCACAACCACACAGCTGTCAGAGTTTATGCTAAAGCACAGAAACAAGAATGCACCAAGGTTTGCTGCCCTCAGCTGGTGTCTTTGTTCCTATGATAGGGAATGGGTAGCATGTTGGTGCCACCAGTTCCTCTGCCCCCAAAGAGGCCATGCTACCACTCTCAGATGCACTCCAAGAAAGGGAACTCTTTCTCCTTGTGTGATCCAGGGGATCCTCAGACTATGCTGCCTGATTCTAGGTCTCTGCCCTCCTTCCCCACGGGAGTACCACCAGACTCACCAGGCATGACCCCAGCGATGGTGTGGATTTCTTAAACTTCAGACTTTGAGCTCCACTGATTATAAAAACTTGTGGTAGTCAGCCCCTCTCCTTTTCCCAGTCAATGGTATTGGAGAAGAGTTCTTCTTGTGCAATCCCTTGCCTGTTGCTTTCTCTCTACCCCATCCCCCACCTGCAGTCAGGGCTCCCTCCCCTCCACACCACCTGCAGGTCTTTTCTCCCCCAAATCAACACTCTGCAGCCCCTACCTTCCATGAGGTGGTTGTTTTTCTACTTGCAGATGTGCAGTTTTATTCTCTCAGTCTTCAGATTGATTTCTTGGGTGTTCAGAATGATTTGATATTTATCTAGCTGTGTTTAGGGAACAAGGCAAGCCCACACTCCCCCTACACCTCCACCATTTTAACTCCTCCCCCTGTATACTTTCTTCCTAAAACCATTTTGGCAATATCCTAAAGCACAGGATGTACAGTATTCTCATTATTATTCATTTGCAAATAGTCCATAATTTAACTGTTTGCTTTTATTATGTAACCTGAATTTTTAGAAGGATATTTTAAAATTTCCAAGTTGATATGTTGTTTGTCCTTTAGATTATTTTATCTTACTTTATTGCACTCATGTTAAGCAACATACTGTGGATAGTTTCTACTTTGAGGAATTCATTAAGATTTTTTTCATGTTGTGATTAAATCTATGATTTTTTTCCCTTTTTGGTTATCCTTTGTCTATCCTTTCATTTCAGTTACTTCATCTCCATTTGCTGATCTCCAGCTCTACAAAGTTTTCCCATGTAAATAGAGAAATCTCCCACCACCTTCCATGCAAAAACCATGATAATATTTATGAGTCTATCTACCAGATTGTGGACTAAAGCTAGTGTCTCCTTTTCACTTTCTGCCTTTCATTCTTTAAGAAATCTACTTCACCTTTGCTAAGCCCCCACCACATCAGGTGTGACAATTAAATTGTAGGGCTACTGTTTTGGTACGTAGACCTTGCAGAGTTCTACATCATATTGCAGTGAGGTTTAGGGTTGTTTCTAGTGCCCTTAACTCAAATGAATACATAAAAATCTGTGAGCTCATCAAATGTAAGACAGAGTGAATGAAAGAAAAACTAAATATTTATTGAGCACCACTGAAAATAGGGCAGCAGCTAATTATTTTACTTTATTTTACTTTATTTATTTGAGAGACAGAGTGAGCATGAGCAGGGGGAGAGGCAGAGGGAGAGAATAAGGGAGAAGCAGACTCTCCAAAACCCAATGCAGGCCTCAATCCCAGGCCCCTGGGATTATGACCTGAGTTGAAGGCAGACACCTAACCGAATGAGCCACCCAGGGGCCCTACACCAGCTAATTACTGAAAACACACACACACATAAACACACACACACATGTAGGTGTGCATGGACTCATACACAATTCTGTCCATGAAATTTCTGTCCTGTCAAAGCTAAGATGTAATATTGCTCTATCAAGAATATCATATCACTGCATAAACATGTATCAGTTAAGGAGAAGAGATTATTCTGCATTGGCAAGAATAGAAAAATCTCTGAAGCAAAAGAATCAAAAGCATATTACATGTCAATACTGCAAGGCGCTAAAGCCAAATCCTTTGAACTACTCACACTGACAGGTTATCCTAAGAGGATAATTTGAATAATAATCCTTCTTTAAATAAGTCCCCCAAATAAAGCTTTTATTCAGTTTCTTGACTCTGTAATCCTTATATTCTATTGATCTTCAGCAATTAAAAGTTCTTAAAGCAACTGAAATTGTGTATAAAAAACCTCCATGGTATTTTTGATATAATACCTTCCCTTGTTCTTCCCTCTACGAAACCTTTATCCTCTAAATGAACAGAAAAGCCAAATTCTTATTTATTTATTTTTCTTTTATTTTCCATCTACTTTCTGTCTTTATGGTTATGCCTATTCTGGACATGTCACTGAAATGAAATAATACAATAAGTCATCACTTGTGTCAGATTTCTTTCACTTAGGATAATATTTTTAAGGTACATCCACGATGTAGGATGTATCAATACTTGATTCATTTTTATGGCTAAATAACATTCATTGAATGGATATACCAAATTTTGTTTATCTATTCATCAGTTAATGGAGATTTGTTCTTTTCCTACATTTTGACTACAATGAATAATTCTATGAATACTTGTGTACAAGTTTTTGTGTGAACATGTTTTCTCTTGGGTATATACCTAGGAGTCAATTACTGGGAAATTGTGAGGAACTGTCAATCTCTTTTTCAAAGGAGCTGTATAATTTTACATTCTAATCAGCAATATAGGGTCCTAATTTCCCCACATCTTTGCCAAAGAACTTGCTATTGCCTTTCTATTTGATTTTTGGGTACAAAGTGGTACCTCATGTGGTTTTGATTTGCATTTCCCCAGTGACTAATGAAGTTGAGCATCTTCTCATGCACTTATTGGTCATGTATGCAACTTCTTTGGAGAAATTTCTATTCAAATTCTTTGCTCATTTTTTTTTTCAAATTCTTTGCCCATTTTAAAAATTTGGTTTCCTCATTTCTTCTTAAGCCTTTGAACTTCAATGGAAATTCATTCCATATATTCTTTATTCATGTTCACTGATGAGAGTTTTTCAGTAACACTGTTGTTAGATGCTATTCAAGTTATGAATTTGAAGAAGTCACACAAAAAATTCAAAAAATTTTTCTTTCAATTTGTAAGTAATAATAATATCCTAAACTGACTATCATCCCTATCATATTTAAATCCAAATCTGACTTAAGTACCCATACTATCTCTATGGGCTTCCTAAATGTTGAGTACCTACCTGGATTTGCTTACTCATAATCATAAAATGACCCCTAGGATAAAACTTTCAGGTTGACAGATCACTGACCCTGTCATGACTTCTGGAAATATCTGACTCTGACACTTCTGTCTCCATCAACTACCTATCACTACTAACTATAAGTGCCAGTTGACCATTAAAGGTAAGTTTGTCAATCTTACTTTTGGGGGCTCCTCTATAACCCAAAACACAGAAGCTGCTTATTAAGTACGTATTGTCAGTCATTCTAGTATGCTTATCATTCCTTTCTAATAGAGTAACACACAGTGATGCCTTTTTCAAGCAAATAAAATGACATCAGGAAGAACAATTTAATGGGATGACCAATTAAATGATCTTTAGGCAAGTGAAGGAACTATAAAAACATATCCTGGTTATAAGATGATTAAGGCCTGAGGATCTAATGTATAACATGGTGACTATAGTTGATAACACTGTATTGCATAATTTAATTTTACTAAGAGAGTAGAACGTAAATGTTTTTACACACAAAAAAGTAAATTTGTGAGGTGATGGAAGTTATGTAATTCAATGGAGGGAATCCTTTCACAGTATATACATGTATCAACCCATCATGTTGTACACTTTAAATATTTTACAATTTTACTTGTCAATTATATCTTAATAAAGCTGAAAAAATACCAAATAAAAAAAGAAAAGAAAACATGACCTAGAAAAGAGGAGATTTTAGGGCATTACATATTTAAAGGATGACATAAAGAAGTGGGAGTAAGATTAGTTTTGCATGTGGTCAGTAGGCAAACTTAAATGACTTAGAAACATGAGTTAACTATTAGGGTTTGAAGCTTGCAAGTCTTTGTTTTAGGGATTGTATAACTATTGTTGTAAGTGTATAAACATTTGAAACTTTCACAAATTCAATTTCAAAATGTATACAGTGCCCATAATGTAAAATAAGAGATTTGTCCAAATATTTTCTCCTTACCTATTAGTCTCAGTAAAGGCACCAAGTGTCTTTACAACTTATAATATTTATTTTAAAAATAAGTATAGGTCTTTGAATTGAAACAAAGCTATAATCACTCCTTCCACAGCAAGACAGTAAAATGTTGTATAACTGCTCCAAGCTATATTTTATATGACTTAGCTTTTATCATAGTATTAATATGTCAAGTTTCTACAGTTTGCACTACAATGCTTGAAAATTGTTATTAAGCAAAGCTCCTTTTTTATGGCAAATTAGAACTAAATATAAGAAGATCCTTATCCATTGATTAGCACCTGCTTCAGAAGCAGATTATTTACAGAATGAAGAAACTCCTCAAGAGTTAGTTTATTCAGAGTATGCTCTATCATTATTACTACTAAAGAATTAAGACATGCATTTTATTCTCCTACAGAAAAGGGGAAAATGTAAAAGTGTAAAAGGATTATTTTATAGCCTTTGCTAGCCCAGATTCATATCTATTTAATAGAAGAAGAAGATTTCAGAAGAATTTCAATTTATAAGTTTTAAAATCTCACCACATAAAACAATAAATGCGAAGAGATGATTAACATAAATTTCAAAAGAAAGAGACAAAGTCAGGGAAGGGGCACACAAAGGGTTTTCAGGCTTGTAGTATTTTTCTATTTCTTCAGTGGGATGATTGGCGTATTAGTCAGAGTTCCACAGAAGAACAGCCAATAGGATGAAAATTAGCTCACACAATTATGGAGGCTAACAAGTCTCAAGATTAGCAGTCAGCAAGCTCTAGAGCCAATGACTTAGTTCCAATTCCAGTCCGAAGGCAGGAGAAGACCAATGTTCTAGTTCAGGGACAGTCAAGCAGACTGTCCTCCCTTACTCTGCCTTTTTGCTAGTAAGGACTACAAGAGACTGGGTGAGGAGGCCCACCCACACTGAGAAGGGCACTCTGCTTCACTCAGTCTGTTGACTCAAATGTTAATCTCATCCAGAAATATCCTCAAAGGCATAACCAGAATGTTTAGCCAAAAATCTGGGCACCCATGGCCCAGTTGAACAGAAAATTAACCATCACAGTTGACCATACTGGTATTCATTGGTATTCACAATTATCTCTTTAAGTTACACATACATGTGTGTGTATTCTCTTATGTGTACAGTAAGAAAAGCTGAACTCAAAAATATTGCTGTGACAAGTGGCACTAAAACTTGTGTTATCGAATGTAGCAAAAAAAAAAAAAACTCTAAAGTTGTGTTTTGAATAAATAAATGGAGAAGAGACAAATTCTCCTTCCAGAAAAATTCAACTTAATATATATAGGTAGTTCCCTTTCCAGAGTGTGGAACTTATCCTCACCTCCTCCCTTGAAGGAGGCTAAACTTAGTGACAGAGTAGAGTAAGAGTAATAGTAATTTACAGATGAGAAACCTGGCCAACACCACCCTAACCAGGTGATGAAGATTCACATGGTCAGTGAGGTTGTGTTGACACCTGATAAGTATACTGCACTTACCTGGTATTTTATACCAAACATCCATAACCCAGTTTATTCATGAGAAAAATATCAGGTAAACCCAGATGGGAGACATTCTATAGACTACCTGGTCTGTCTTCCTCAGCACTGTCAAAGTCATGAAAAACAAGGGAAGTCTGAGAAATGGTCGCTGACCAGTGGACATTGGAAAAACATAATTAATTGCAATGTGGTACTCTGAACTGGGTCCTGGATCATCAATAGGACCTTAATGGGAAAAAACCTGGTAAGTTCAAATCATAGACCAATGCTGATTTCTTAGTTTTGACAAATGTACCATGATGGTGTAAGATGATAACATTAGAGGAAAGCAAATCTGGGTGAGGTGAATGCTCTGTACTATCTTTGCAACTTTTCTGTAAATCTAAAACTATTCAAAAATTAAAGTTAATTTAAAAAGCTATTGGGTTTTGACTGTGGATTCACTTGCTAGGGTGGTAACATCTATGGAGGCTAGTCTGATTTTAAAGCTGGAAAGATGCATATGTGCTTGTCTCACTTGTTCTGCATGTTAAGTACTCCAGGAGACCAAAAATAGATTTCAATCATTAGAGATAGCAAACCAAGACCTCTGCTCAGCACTAAATGTTCTTAAAAGCATAAAACCAGCAAGAGTAGAGATTTACCCAGGAGATAATCCTGAAATTGCTATTAAGCTTGAAGGACAAGATGTATCTATTTGGCTCAATATATAAACATGACACATTTTCTTCTACATGGAAAAGGTAGTATATTAAGACTATAGAATTAAACAAATATTTTTCATTAAAATTTTACAATAATTTTTTATAAAAAAGTGATCATACTTGTTAGAATAGCATGTCATAAGGAATAATGTCTCTTTTAACTTTGAAATTTTCCAAATATTTTAACTCCCTGAAATCAAACTTAAATTCTTCCTTTCACATTGAGAGCCATTTATGAAGTCTTAAATTGCAAAGCAAAGCATATCAATCATGAACAAGTAGTTTTGGACTGACTACTATATATCTGGCACTGAACTAATTGTTTTTTTTTTTTTAAGATTTTATTTATTTATTCGACAGAGATAGAGACAGCCAGCAAGAGAGGGAACACAAGCAGGGGGAGTGGGAGAGGAAGAAGCAGGCTCCCAGAGGAGGAGCCTGATGTGGGGCTCGATCCCATAACGCAGGGATCATGCCCTAGGCCGAAGGCAGACGCTTAAGGACTGAGCCACCCAGGCGCCCCTTGAACTAACTGTTATACAGATTTTTTAAAGAATGATAACCTACTGCTCCATCATTTAGGATTATTAATCTTGTTGAATATGTAAGGTAAATGTATAACAAGTACATCCATTTCAGCAAACTTGTCTCTTGCTCTGTCATTGCTTTCATGACCTGATTCCGTAGGAAGTAATTTTCTACAGGTCAGTTCTCACAAATACAAATGATTTTAAGTGATCAAAATTCACATGGTAAAAGAGCTCACGTGGGGGCAATATTAACACATAATGAAATAAATTCAACTTCGATCTTTAAACCTACATGAATATCAAAGTGTAAAGTCTGGAGCAAACCAATGTCAAACTATCCAACTTTAGTTTCAAAACGCTCATGTCTAATCACTGTGAAAAAAGGTGTCTCTGGATGGATCGCCCCATACCAGGGCTTCATTGTTTCCTAATGTCTATCATTCCTAAAACGCTGCTTGTGGATAACACAGTGAAGCAAGGGGTAGTTTTTGTTTTACTTTTGGTTTTTGTTTTTCAACATCCGAGGGATTACTGTGTGGGGAGAAAAATCTTTTTTCTCTAATTTTTTTTTTTTTTAAATAGAGGACCAACTGTTTGGACTCATTGAAAATTCTCCACGCAGCTTTACATTACCATGCTCTCAGGATTAACAAGTTATAATGATCAGAACCTCAAAAAACTTCTGAGGAAAATAAAAATAGAATAAGATGAGACCCAGAGTTAGCCAAAAAAAAAATTGTCATTTTCTAGAAACTGAAAAGCTGAAATTGCCTCTCAACATGAAAAAAAATGAGCTCAGGGCTTGATTCAAATCTCAATTCTTGAAATTAAAATATATGTAGGAAAAGAGATATTTGGTATATTTATGTGTTGACTTCACTCTAAGCCTGAAGTCAACACTGGTAACAGGCTATAGATGTCTTAAAAATAACTTAGAAGAGTGGAGGTACAAATACATTCTGGTGTAGTACTGCTCTTTTCAAACACATCTTTCTATTTTATTCCTCCATACAGGCATAATGAATAGTGCTAGTGCTGTTTAAGACTTAAAACAGCTGCATTTCTAATTTTGGCAGATTATGAGAGATTTTTACATGGGTTGCATGTTAACAGCAAATAAACGACATGCCAACCAGCAGAATGAAAGTGCTGGGCAGATGGTGGCACGGCTGAGCTATTGAATAGAAGTGCTATGAGCCACCACCACCCATCGTGGGACATCCAAAAGGGGCATGTGGCAACTTTTCAAGTGAAGCCCAATCCTTTACCTCAAACAAAACAAAACAAAAAAAACCCATGCCCATGAGGACTCCAGAGAGCCATTCAGTAGCCAGTCTCCAACTGGCCCTTGTTAACGCAGGCAGCCTTCAATGCCTTTATTTCGCTGATTTTGATGGTATATACAATTCTGACTTTCCTTCCTTTCTTTCCTTCCTCCTCCAAGCCTTCCTGCTGTGTGTGTGTGTGTGTGTGTGTGTGTGTGTGTGTGTGTGTGTTGGAGAGACGGGGGGGGGGGGGGGGGGGGGGGGGGGAGGGGGGGAAGGAAAAGGAGAAGAGGGAAGGAGGGAGGGAGCATTACTAAGAGAATTATCCCTGCAAAAGAGAAGAAAGCATTCCAATGTCTTCACAGTGAAAAAGGAAAAAAAAGATATAAGATCATAAAAAGTCTTGATCAATATCAATTTTTATTGATCAATCTTTGACCAAAATGTTTTAAAAACTGCATTCAGAATGCTGCTATGTAAATTTCCCCAAAACCGAGAGAAATTATTTCCCTGAGAAAAAACAGATGGGCACTATACCAACGAAAGGTCTGGCCTTCAAAAACAGGCTTTCCTCAAATTCAAAGTAGATTATCAAGTATGAGGATAAAGTTATATGACTGCTTTTTAATAAATATTCTAGAATTCACATTAATTAAATGATGTCTTTTCTGAGCACCTGGGTGGCTCAGCTGGTTAAGCATCTGCCTTCGGCTCACGTCATGATCCCAGGGTCCCGGGATGGAGTCCCATGTCTGGTTCCCTGCTCAGCAGAGAATCTGCTTCTCCCTCTCTCTGCCCCCCTCCCTGCTCGTGCTCTCTCTCCCTCTCTCTCTCTCAAATAAATAATGCTGTCTTTCTAACTTGGACAACATCCACCATCAACTGCTGACATTTTTATTATATTTTGTATGTTTTTATAAGCCAGCAAAAATTTATGTTGGAAGAAAGGAGAGATAAAACAAAGAAATGAAGCCATTCATAAATCGTACAATTAGTCTATATACTATACACCATGATGCTGTATTATTCTTCCTGACCTCTTTCTTTTTTTTTCTCCTATCTACACTTCTTATCGCCTCCATTTCTAATATGATTTTACAAGATCCTTATGTCCTAGGTAGTGTGTTAGATACTATACATTTTTATCACATGCATCCTCAGTTTGAAGGCGAGGAAACTGATACCCAGACACTAGCTAGCCTTCCCAATGCCACAGAGCTAATACATGCACTGCTGGGAACTGAACTCAGGCAGCTTGGTTCCAGAGTCTGTGCTTTTAAACATTAAGGTATTCTGGGTAGCATGCAATGAAACAAGATAAAGAAATTAAGAAAACAGGGGAAATTGAATATTGTGACAAATACAAAGAATTAGTATAGTAAAAGTGATGCAGTATTGGCTTCTACCATATTAAAGGTGGCCCATGAATTCTGATCTGAGAGGACGAGGCCAAAGCAAGAAGAAAAACCAGATATCATATAAGAGTAACATTACTCATAAAATAAAGCTATATTGGGGTAATAAAGTCTGAGGAATTTGTCCTGTAAGGAAGTCACAGGGTAATACAGTGGACAGTTTCTCCCCTGAGATTTTGGTAATATATATACTACCAAAGCATTCAGGTGTGTTATTTCTAACATTCCTCTAAATGTCATATCAAAGAACATTTCAGTAAAGGCATTTCTGCAGCGTGTGTGTGTGTGTGTGTGTGTGTGTGCAAACAATGTGTTCTAGATCTTTAGGAGTAAATTTAGTTTTCTAGCTGCTCTAACAACTTTTTTTTGATAGTGAAATATTTATATCAATATGGTAGCTATTAGTTAACGTGTCTATTAAACACTTGAAATACAGTTAGTGCGACTGAGGAACTCAGCTTTAATTTTACCTATTTTTAGTTAAATTTAGTATAGCCACTCACAGTTAGTGTAGACAGGGCAAACTAGAGAAATGGTTGAGTTGCCTATCTCTCAGCCAATTCTCATGAACAGAATTTCGTGTTTTTATAACAGATGGACAAAATAAAACTTGAAACAGTTTTATTCTCCAGTTTGAGCCTAGAACACAAGAATTTTGTGCTAACTCAATATTAATAACTTTTTCAAAGATTATGGCAAGAAACCTATTCATATCACCTCTATATAGAAGTGAACCAAGGAAATACCTATTTACCAGTTACTATGATTTCCTAAAACATTTTTTGTACTAGGGTTTGGTTCTGTAATTCATCTATTTCAGTACCTCTGATGTGGAAAAATCTTCATTTCTGAGTCGGAGTGTGATTTCTTAAATAAGTCCCACACAATTTAGAGTCAAATCTGATAGATGAGATAGATTAATAAGACTTGTGTGTATGTGTATTTTATACATGAATTCATGTAAAAGGGCAAAAAGAATGAAGCTAGTATCTTAGTATATTTTCTAGAATGATTCTGAACATGCAAGGTTCTCTGAGATCCTGTTGTACACTGAGTTGCAACATCGTAAGATTTACATACAGGAGACAGTTAAATCTCCACCCTAAGAAGCAAATATAAAGAATTTTTGGTTACACAGAGACCAGAAAATACAGAGGAAAAAGTCCCCTTTGCGTGGTTTTCATTACCCCTGTGTTTTTTTTCCTGTTTATCTGAAAGAGTTATAATACTGGCTTCAATTAAAGAAGTAATAGATGAAAAGAGAAGAGAAGGAAAAACTATGATTTCTGGCTGGATATCCACTTGCCAGATGGCGAAGAACTAGGCCTTAGGCTAATTCTGTGTGAACAGAGGGGCTTGATCTCGCCTGTCTCTGAAAACCACGGTATGTACGTGGACAGAGATCTACGGAGATTTAGACTCTGGTTTTGGAGCACATGACTCAGCTTTTCCTATAGATGGTGCCAGCTGACCCTTAGGCACAGACAGCTGTTCTGTTAGGTGGATAAAGCAATGGTGCTCCAATGTGAGGACTGGGAGTGGGAGGAGGAGAAAGAGCAGGAAAGGTCAGGCAGCATCTCACGATATCAGTCCTTGTTCCTTCCAGACATGGAAATAGAGAAGTCAGAGCCTGAGGCCAGCGCCAGGGTCACTACTAAGAGCTAACGCAGGTATGGAGCACTGAAGCTCCAGATTAGGAAAGGACACTGAAGTGATGAAGGCAAGTGAGATTAGCATGGGGGTATAGAGGAGGTGCATTGAAAAGGAGTGCTTACTGAATACATTTAAGAAAGAGAGCAAGAACATTTGAAAGAAAAGAGCAATGTCTGGGAAAACTGGTTGAAGGAAGAATGAATTGAGGTAGGTTGCAAATGAGTTACTTGGTCATGGTGATGAGTATAAACCAGGCGTTGTGGGAATCAGGACAATTGGTGCTTTATGAATCAGGTCTTCTTTTACATGAGAAATGCTGTGAAAGACGCTGAAATATTTTGAAAGCAGAACTGGATTTCTAAAAATAAGTAATTTCTAAAAAATAATTAGTTTTTGACAACGTGTAGAAGATAGCAAGAAACCAGAAAAAAGGGATTAGTCAAGTGATAATAATATTGATATTACTAATAGATTAGGCCAAGGACAGCCAACAGTAAGCATTGAAATTCAATTCCTACAGAACAGCAGTAACTTCTGGACATCATATATAGAGTACCAGTTTAATAATGTGCTTATTGGTTTGTTCATTTTGTTACTTCAAGTATCCATTCATTCACTCAACAAAGAGATGCTGATTGCACGTGACATGCCAGGTCCTGAGGATTCAATATAAATATAAATGGTTCTTGTTCCAAGAAATGTGTAGACCAGTGGGGTGGAGGTGGAACAAGAAGGCAGAGTACCTCACATTCACCAAGCATTTTGTGAAATGCTTTCTATTTATCCTCATGAAATCTACAGCCCAACACCATAGTAAAGATATTACCATTGCTATTTGACAGGTGATGGATAAAGACTCAGGGAAAGAAGGTGACAAAGAAGGTGACTTGCCAATCATTAGACAAGAAATAAATGGCAGCTCAGCCTAGTCTTTGACTGGAAGTCCACTAATTTCAAACTGGATTTATGTGGATATATGTCATAAAATAATTGTGATGCATATTTCTGAGTTAATCTATTAAAGCATTTAAAACAGTGCCTAACACATCATGAATGCTCTATGTCCTTATATCATCACTAATGTTGTTTTTCTTAAAGAACAACAGAGGGAGAAAATTATTTATTCAAAATTAAACAAGAGAAATCGAACACAGCAGAATGTAAAATCCGCATAAAGTTTTCAAATGAAATAAGATTCTTCAAAGAACTTTTCCCTTTAGGGTTAGGGTTACTTGGGTATAAAAAGACAGAGAAGCAATGCACTATTGTGCCACATCTCCCTAGAGACTCCACTCCACAGAGACAAATAATCAAGAAAACTGCCAAAGTAAGGAAGGAGTGCTCCGAGCCGCCATATCCCGGTGAAGTCACAAGTTGGGAAAAGTGGAAAGTCTATGGAAACATTCCAATAGCCTCCTCTTTGTATTCACTTTTCTATGAAAACGATTTAATGTAGTACAAAGAACCTAAAATAAGGTTTACTTGCAAGATAAAGACGGAAAGAAGATTAATATTAACAATAATAAAAAGGAAATGCTGAAGACACACTTAACATAAACCATACTTCGAAGAAAAGAGTAACGGCCTGAAATCTTACATTTAAGTTTTCCATTATTACAAAACCACCAGCACAGATAATTGCAACTAAAGTTGGACAGACAGGAATTGGCACCACCAAGCCTGGAACACTTAGATGTCCAAAACAACTACAAAGAAATATAAATTGAGTACTCAAGGCCAGGTCTTTTACAACCTTGATTACTCAAGTAGTACGATGACTGGGGAGGCGCTTCCCATGATTAATTCTCTCTTCTTAAAAGCAAACAAACAAAACTATGTCTATCTAATGTATTCTTGGGGAAAATAATGCAGTGAGCTAATGTTTCACTCTCACAGTTTTCCTCCTCCACCCATATTTCAGATGAGTATAAAACACTGCTAAGCAGTATCCTATATCCGAAAGAAATGGATATAACTTGCACAGTACCATACAAATCAATGATTTACATTTTCTATAAAAGAAAAAAGGACCTTGCTAGAACTTTGTTACCTTTTTTTGGGGGGGGGGAGGCTCATGGTTTAGGCACTGAATACTAGAAACAGAAAAACATGGTCATAAGGATTCCTTAAATATAGTGATGGTAAGACAGTATTTCAATTTTGATCAGAGTTGTGAAATTATATGATGGGATCCTTTTTAAGCAGGGGCATGGGTTACCTTGTTTTTTCATATTTTGTACTGTCGCTCTATGAAGAAGAGCCTCTGGGTTTTCTTAACCTGGTCACAGTATACATATTTATTAAATATTTATTTTTACGAAGAGGGGATAAGGGTTCTACGATAAAAATAATGTCAGGGGCACCTGTAGCTCATTACTGGTTTCACTGTTACAAATACCATCAATATTTCCCTGAAATATCAACTGACCATAGTAGGAATTCTTTGAACAGATCCTCAAGAAACCCTGTTTACTGGTACAAGTTCAAATGGTTAACCTGAAGTTGAGGTAATGTTAATAATCACTAAACACTTAGATTCGAGCTCTGGTATACCTCTACTACACTGCAGGATGTGGGCAAGTTAAAATGTATATTTTATAGCTTTTAAGATATCTGATTTCATGGGGCGCCTGGGTAGCGCAGTCGTTAAGCATCTGCCTTCGGCCTAGGGCGTGATCCCAGCATTATGGGATCGAGCCCCACATCAGGCTCCTCCTCTGGGAGCCTGCTTCTTCCTCTCCCACTCCCCCTGCTTGTGTTCCCTCTCTCGCTGGCTGTCTCTCTCTGTCAAATAAATAAATAAAATCTTAAAAAAAAAAAAAAAAGATATCTGATTTCACTGCCTCCCAGAGTCATTGTGAAGGAAATATTACTTATGTAAACTGATTCAAAACCTTGTGCTATTATGTAAACAAAGCTTTCTTTCTTCCTAACTCCTGTTTTTCAAATATTCCCCTCTGTGAGAGAGAAGTGGCCTATGGGTAGACAGAACAGATATACCCTCTCAGACCATCTGGTCCACAGGCTTGACCCAGAGGAGTATTGCCAGTGTAGACTGCTGAAGCCAAGACTCACCATATACTTGGAGGGAAAAAATAAAGTATCTGTGTTAAAGTGAATTTGGGAAGTGATCTTAGAGAGTTATGCTTCATGTTAGCATGCACCAAAGTTCTGAAGAATCCTGCAATAAATAACTCTTTTAACACTGTTTGACACAACAGTTCTCAAAGTTATCAGACCAGGATTCCCTTCTGTGGTATGTTTAACAACCATGAACATTGTGAGGAAAGGCTGCTTAGAGTGTGAGGAGGAGAAGCAACCAGAATAGCAAACATTTATTGTGTAGTTGCCTGAGTGTAGAAATCTCTGAAGTGCTTACATGCGTTAAGTTATTTTTATTTTTTTAAAAGATTTTATTTATTTACTTGACAGAGAGAGAGAAAACAAGCAGGGGGAGCAACAGGCAGAGAGAGAGAGAGAAACGGGCTCTCTGTTGCGCAGGGAGCCCAATGTGGGATCCGATCCCAGGACCCTGGGATCCTGACCTGAGCCGAAGGCAGACGCTTAACTGACTGAGCCACCCAGGTGCCCCGTGTTAACTTATTTTTAATGTTTGTAGTAACCTTACAATGTAGGTGTAGTGCTGTCTCCATTTCACAGATGAGCAATCTAGGGCACAGAATGACTAAATGTCTTTGCAAAGATGTAAATAGTGAGGAATAGAGAAAGAATATGAAGCCAGATGATCTGGCCCTGGAAACTGTATTCAATTGTTAATGCATACCACTTTAACTGCAGACTGAAGAAAATATGGAATCCATGCACTACTAGCCCTGTTTGATACTTTCATCCAAGTATAAGATTCTTTTTTGAGTGAAAAACAAATAAAAACCCCTGAATCTTAGAGACTATGGCAACTTGTACAAAATCACAAAGGAAATCAAAGATACTATATTCCCAAGAAATTAGTTCTCCAGCATCTTGGAGCAGTAGCCCAACCACTCAACAAACACACTGAACAACATGTGAGAGCAAGACTGGTGTGAGGGAAAGAGCATGTGATCATTCTTAGGTGGCTGTAGCTCTCCTTGGAGTCCTCTTCGTATTCTCATTTCCCTTCATCAGCTATATCCAAATGGATATATATCTCTTCAATTTTACCTCTAAAATATTTCTTAATCTCTCTATCCCATTTTCAGCTCTTGAATCACTGCCCGAAAATAGGCCCACAGCCCCGTCTTCCTGGGCTACAGCACTAGCTTTCTAATGAGGCTCCCGTCTCTGGTATGGAACAAATAGCCAGCCACATGTGGTAACACTGCTTTGCAAAAGTTATAAACAATCCTGCATAATCTATTGTAAAAACTAGTGAAAAAGATCTGAAAAGAATTAGATTTTTACCATTAATGAAAGAAGGGAAGAGTCAACATTTAGCTCTAAGACTTTAAAATTGTAATTTAACTAGAAAAATTTTTGTAGTCCTTGTCTATTTTCCATTTAACCACATATTAGACACACACACACATTTATTAGAAATCGAGCCCCCAAAAAACAAAAAAACAAAGAGCTGATCATGTGAACACAGTCCTGTTATTAATGTGCTTTGCTATGGCTGAATATCAGGCTTTGATAGAGACTCATCATGAAGAAGGCTTCAGATAAATTCCATGAACTATATTTTATAGGTTAGTACTATACACTTGAACTTGACTTTGGCTTTAGAAAGAGAAATTTCCATTTGCAGTGTTTTCTTAGTCCATAACAATAGTAGCAATGCTGTTCCTTTGCTTAATAGACAAAGAAAATTCGCCAGTGGTGGGAGTGTGCATGGTGGGGAACTTCCATGGAGTTATTTCTTTTTTTCTCCAGAACCCAGCCCATCCACCCATGAGCAATATTTTCCTGGCTTACTGGGTCTCAATGCACTAGCTCATACAAGCCCTGTTTTTCAAAAAGAAAAGGAGAGAGAAAATCAGCAAAATAGCCAGGAGCAGCCTGGTTAGTACTAACAGATGATGAAAGGTCTCAGCATAAAATGACACAAGCAAGAGAAAATTCTTGATGCTGCCTGAAGAGACAAGAGTATTTCACCTTCCTCAAAATTAATTTTTTCCATATTTTCTCACATCTGTACTCCTATGTCAGAACATGTTCCTATTGGTGGAATACTGGTTAAACATTAAAAGAACCAGGTTATGTTTATGCTGAACTACAGAGTAAAATTTATTTTTTCATGGGGAAAAACAGAAAATTTGGATAAGTGAATTTTAACAATAAAATTATAGCCTTTAAGAGGAAAATCTCCACAGCATCATTTTTGTTCTGAAACTGGTCGAAAGGCAACAGAGGGGATGCCCAGAGTTTTGTTCCCCTACCTCTTACAGCCACTGCATTTGAAATGAAGTTGATTCTTAACCACACCTTCAGGAAATGGCATATTTCTCAGGCCAATTACAGCACTCCGTATTCTTCCGGGACTAGGTCAGGAATGAGTAAGTGATATGAGCTCTCTTGCATCCAGGCCTGAAGTGCCTTCGTTAGCAATCATTTGTCTTGCCTCCAATTATACTGCAATGCAGCCCTGCCCACATTACAGGCACCAATTTCTGGTAAGGGCTGAGTCAGTGCACAGCAAGGAGACGTGAACTTTCTGTTTCTTACTATTGAGGATATACCCAGAAATAATATTTTTACAACGAATCAATATTTTGTCAAAATTCTGTAAATATGAGAACTTCTAAGGTGAAAGCCACTAGTTAATCAGCTCATATATATTTATTGAGAACTTCATCTATGGTAACAAAAGGATGGGAGGGCAAGGGGGAGAAGAGATTGCTGAACAGTAGTAAGGCCGGTAAAGACGAGCCTGCATTGAGACACAGAGACAGGGGACTGTGTGTCTAGCAGCCCTGTGTAGCTCAGGAACAGGAATGGCAGAAATAGATGGTAAAGTCATTCAGGTTACAGACCTATGTCACAGGCCCTTCAGGTGTAAGAGAACACGAGATAGTTGAGATTGCATCAAAGCAACCTAAGACATGCACATAGTGGCCCACGTGCTGTGGGGAGAGAAAAAGAAAGGGAAAAATACAGTCCTAAGATGGTAGGGAGTTAGTGACTGAAAACTACAGCCAAAAGACAGGGCCCAGGGATGTGGATTCGTTAGCAGCAGGCAAGATGGAGGAGGAGTGCCCGAGCGAGGACCTCGGAGCCGGACGATGCCTCCGTGGTGAGCTCAGGCGTAGGCGACTGATGACAAGCAGAAAGGAAAGGGGCATGGGGGAAAACAGGGTTATAATGGGGGGGAGGGGGAATTAAGGAAAAACCATTTTTAACATTCACTGAGAAAATCACAGTGCAAAGCATGAGAGTAGGAGAGGAGGGAGGAAAATACAGCCGCCAAAGAAGCTAATGGGAAAATGCGAGAGATCATCAATTAAACATAATTGAATGTGTGTATATATAAAAAACACATACACTACATGTATTATATATAATAAGTAATTATAAATACATATATTTAACTAAATATATATACTTGAATATATAAGGGTTAAATGACATTGGGGAAGTGGGACTATGTGGACTGAAAAAGTTGAAAGTCCCCAGGTTCAAATGTGCAAGTAGGCTGTTACAGACGGCTCCTTTTAAATACCAACAAGATAGCCAATAAGAGTAGAAGAGGCTGGTACTGGGACAACAAGTAAGAAAAAAGGCCGTCTTTAAGGGGCCTCTCAGCAATTGTGGCCAGGGAGACAGGAGAAGCAGAACATGGAACAGAAAGGGTGGCTGGTAAAAGAAGTGGAGTAGAAACACAATGAGGGTCTTGGTTTGCAGAGATGGCAGGAGAAGCATCATGCTGCTCCCTGGGCGGCGGGGCAATGCAGAGGGCTGCATCCGCAGGTCCTGCTCACTGAGAAACAGGCAGCCCTCTTCACTCCCCCACAAGCACAGGCACACCCACACACAGCTTGCATTCAATCTGTCTGGTATCACTATAAAGCGCTTGACAACAAAAGTAAAATGGAAAGAAAAATAAATTAAATTTTGAAACGCAATTTTAAAAATTCTCATATATTTCTGGACATTGCCACAAGCAAAAAAATAAAAGATTCATAAAATGTATTACATTATTTGCAAAGCAGCCTGGCTATCTGTTTAATATGAATTATACAGAGAATGGATCCAGGGCATGATTTCCCTGAAAAATTTATTTCAGGCAGCCCCTCCTGTTCAGAAATAGGAAACTTAAAAAACGACATGTCTAAGGCACTAGTTTTTTGAGGCCAGGTGCACTAGTTTTGTGAAAGCGCCAACGAAAGGTAATAGCATGGAGGTTTCTCAAAAAATTAAAAATAGAACTACCACATATTCCAGTAAGATTTCACTACTGGGTATCTACCCAAAGAAAATGAAAACACTAAATCAAAAAGATATATGAACCCCTATGGTTATTGCAGCAGTATTTACAACAGCCAAGATATGGAAGCAGCCCAAGTGTCCATCAACAGATGAATGGGTAAAGAAGATGTGGTCTGTACGTACAACAGAGTATTACTCAGCCATAAAAAAGAATGAAATCCTGCCATTTGTAACAACATGGACAGATCTACAGGGTATAATGACAAGTGAAATAAGTCAGTCAAACACCAAATAAGAAAGACAAATACCATATGATTTCACTCATGTAGAATTTAAGAGACAAAACAAATGAACAAAGAAAAAAAGAAACAAACAAAAAAACCCAGACTCTTAACTGTAGAGGACAAACTAATGACTGCCAGAGGGGAGGTAGGTGGGGGGATGGGTAAAATAGATGAAGGGGATTAAGAATACACTCATGATGAGCACTGAGTAATGTACAGAATTGTTGAATTGCTACACTGTACACCTGAGAGTAATGCACCACTGTATGTTAATTATACTTGAATATATATATGAATAAATAAATTAAAGTGGTTGCTATTGTCTGCAGAAAACACATGAAAGCTTTTGCTTTTTTGATTCAGCAAGTGGCAACCCTATAAACAAGAACATTATTACTTTTGCCTAGCAAAACAAGTTGTTCTATAGGATCTAGCTACACAGTGAAAATGTGGCGATCCCAGGACCTGACACAGCGCTAGGTGACCAACAAACACAAAGACAAACTGGAGTGAGTCAAAGCAAAGTCCAACTGAATTATAATCAGTACAACCAAGGTCTGGGCTCTGAATAAGTTGAGGAACTTGAGGAAGTGAAATCTAGAATCATTAAAGCTAATGGATTTCCTTTAGTCAAAGAGATAACATGCAAAGATGGCCAGAGGGGAGAAAGGAGCAATACAATCGGAGTTTCTCAATAATTCCTCAATTTTCACAAAAATTAGCATTAAAAATCTGGATCTCTTTGTATTATTGCACTGATCATTGGTGTAAGGATCCCGGCTACGGCTGTTCTCTGGCACTTTTTTTTTTTTTTAAGTTAAATACGCCTATTTTTTCTGTATTGATACACACAGTAACTTCTAAATCCTAAATAAGAAAGAAAATCTGGGCAGAGGGAAACACAGCTGCTCCTCAAGGAGTGATCTGGCTGTTGTTAACAGGGCATGGCCTGACCTGCTGTAACACCTGAACTCTGGTTTCCAACTTGGTCTCAGCTTAGAGTGAGTAGGCATCTGACTTAACTAAAGCTACGGATTCCTAGCCCTGTTGTTACTTCTTGGCTTCCAGACCCTCCATACATTTGGGGCCCTAACATCTGTCTTTCACCACTTGCGAGTTTTTGGTTGGCTTTTGCTGCTGCCCAAATGATTCAAGGTGATGAATGAGAGCATGTGTTGCTGGGAGGCCTGGGGAGATGGTAAAGTTGGGAAAAGTGACTAGGACAGTACTGGGTGCAGAAACAGCCAACTTGAGGCAAACCGTTTGCTTTTTCCAAAAACTAATTTTTTAAGTTCCTGTAGGTAGAGACCTAATATTTCCTTTTATGGCTGAGTTTGATGTATGTTTTCTATGTTGCCTTAAAAACTTATGCCCAAGATTTCTTCAAATACGAACTATTAATCTATGGATAGAGAAATAAGTGTTACTACCTGACAAGACAACTTCAATAAGATCGCCTTCCTGGATATCGCTAGCCGTTTTCACCAGCTGAAGGATGTTTTCGGAGGTAGGGTCATGGCGAAAAAGCAGGATCTTATCATACATTCCATAGAAACCACATTCAGGGAACTGTAAATACAAATACCACAATAGATTAAACGTCAAAATCCTCCTAAATTTAGAATAGAAACCAAAAAATTAAGCATCAGGGCACAAATACAAGCTATTTTGATATTTTTATGCTACGTCAAATAGTTAAGGTATAATTGACATACGGTAAAATTCACCTTTTTTAGTGTGCAGTTCTGCAAGTTTTGACAAACATATAGGATAACTACATACCATATATATGGTATACAGAAAACAGCCAAGCTATAGAACAGTTCCCATTACCCCCTAATCTCCATCCCCATTTTGTTATCAACTTCTCCCCTGACCCCCAACCCCTAGAAAACATTGATTTGCTTTCTGTCTCCATAATTTGGTCTTCTCAAGGTCATATGAATGGTATTGCACCATTTACATTGTACATAATTTTTAATCTGATGTTTTTCTTTTTTTTTTTTTTTTAAAGATTTCATATTTATTTGAGAGAGAAAGAGAACATGAGTTGGGAGGAGGGGCAGAGGGAGAAAGATTCCCCACTGAGCAGGGAACCCGATGTGGGGCTTGATCCCAGGACCCTGAGATCATGACCTGAGTCAAAGGCAGCCACTTAGCCCGAATCTGATGTTACACTTAGTGAAATGAATTCAAGATTGCCCATTCTGCTACATGTATCATTAATCTTTTCATTTTCATTGCCAAGGAGTGTTCCATTGTTTTGCATGGATGCAACACAGCATATGTATCCGTTCCTCAGTTGAAGAGCATTTTAGTTTCAGTTTTTGACTATTACAAATAACACGGCTATAAATGTTTACTTACAGGTTTTTGTGTGAACACAAGCTTTTCTTTGTGGTGTATGGAAGTATCTGGATAACTTTATTAAAAATTGCCAAACTGTTCTGAAAGTGGCTATTGCATTTTACATTCCCACCAGCAGTATATGTGTTCTAGCTGGTCTGCATCTTTGACAGCACTTGGTAATGTTGGTTGTTTTTATTTTAGATATTCTATCAGCTGTATAATAGTATCTCATAGTTTTAATTTTTCCCTAACAACTAATGACATTGAGCATCTTTGCATTGTGTCATCCCCATGCACACAACTGAGCAACTCCCTTGCCCATTTTTTAAATTGAACTGCCTATCATTAAGCTCTGATAGTTCTTAATATATTCTAGATAAAAGCTGTTTATCATATATGTGTTTCATAGATATTTCTTCCAGTCTCTGCTTTTTCATTCCCTTCATGTTATTTTCTGAAGTTCTTAATTTATATGAAGCCCAGCTTACCAAATATTTCTTTATGGATCATGCTTTAATATCTGCTAAATCTTTGTGTAACTTAAGGTAACACAGATCTCCTGTGTTTTATTCTACATTTTCTTGTTTGGGGTTTTACATTTGGATCTATAATACACTTTGAGATAATTTTTGATTGAAGTAAAAAAAACATCGATTCAGGCTTTTTTTTTTTTTGCATATTCTTGAAGATTCCTTTAGAATTGGTGTTAAGGTCTTCCTTAAATATCTGGTAAAATTCTCCACCAAAGCCTGGATTTTTCTACTAAGATTTGGCTCTTAGATAGCACTACTTAGATTTCCATTTCCTCTTAATTGAGCTTTGGTAGTTTTCTTTCAAGGAACCTATTCATTTCATCCAAATTGTTGGCTTTCTGAGCAAAAAGGTTTTTTTAATATTATTCTTTTATCACCCTTTTAATGTCTGTAGGGTCCATAGTAATGTCTCCTTATTACTTTTTCGTAATTTGCATCTTTTCTCTCTTTTTGCTTTATCAGTCTCTGACCATCAGTCTATATATCTGTTTTAAGCCAGTTCCATACTGTTTTTGATTACTGTAACATATTTTGACGTGAGGAAGTATCATGCCTCTAGCTTTATTCTTCTTGTTCAAAATTGCTTGGGCTATTTCGAGTCTTTTGTGGTTCCAATTTTAGAATTGTTTTTCCTACTTCTATAAAAAAATGCCATTGTTACTTTGATAGGAATTTCATTGAATCAATGGATTGCTTTGGGTAGTACAGACATTTTAACAAATATTAATTCTTACAATACATGAATGTGCAATATCTTTCTATTTGTGTTCGTTTCCCTTTCTTTGAGCAGTGTTTTATAGTTTTCATTGTATAAGTCTTTTACCTCATATTTTCATGTAAATCCTTGGACTTCTACTAAGTCCATCGCCTCTACCATTCTGGTCCATTTCCATTAACTCTTTTGATCCTTATGGGTTACATTTTCTCCTACATGTCCTGCTTTTTCATATGTATTCTTTCTAAGAATTGAAGTATAGTTATAACATACAATGTTACATTAGTTTCAGGTGTACAACATAGTAGTTCAACAATTCTATATGCTATGCTCACCACAAGTGCAGCCACCATCTGTTACCATATAATGCAATATATTAAAATACCTTGACTATATTCCCTAGGCTGTACCTTTCATTCCTATTATTTATTCATTCCATAACCAGAAGCCTGTACCTCCCACTCCCCTTCACCCATTTTTTTTTAAAGATTTTATTTATTTATTTGACAGAGATAGAGACAGCCAGCGAGAGAGGGAACACAAGCAGGGGGAGTGGGAGAGGAAGAAGCAGGCTCATAGCGGAGGAGCCTGACGTGGGGCTCAATCCCATAACGCCGGGATCACGCCCTGAGCCGAAGGCAGACGCTTAACCACTGTGCCACCCAGGCGCCCCTCCCCTTCACCCATTTTGCCCAACACCCTACCCTCTCCTGTTTGTTCTCTGTGTTTATGGGTCTGTATCTGCTTTTTTGTTTGTTTGTTCATTTGTTTCTTAGATTCCATTTATAAGGGAAATCATATGGTATTTGTCTTTGTCTGCCTGACTTATTTTACTAAGTATAAAAATAGAAATGCCATATGATCCAGTAATTCCACTACTGGGTATTTATCCAAAGAAAATAAAAACACCAATTCAAAAAAATATATGCACCCCCCTATTTACTGCAGCATTATTCACAACAGCAAAGATAGGGAAGCAACCTAAATGTCCACTGACAAATGAATGGATAAAGATAACATGGTTTATATATAATGGAATGTTACTCAGCCATATAAAAGAATGAGATTTTGCCATTTGCAACAACACGGATGGACCTAGAGGGTATTATGCTAAGAGAAATAAGTCAGTCAGAGAAAGACAAATACCATGTGATTTCATTTATATGTGGAACATACATGTACTTTTTAAATTAGATGACAGATTTTATGAATTAATGTGAGCAGTTGGACTTTGTTGTCTTCCCTTAAAGAATGTTGATATTTGTCTTGGCAAAGTAGTAAAAAAATTGCAGATCAGTTTTGTCTTTTCAAGGCTTATTTTTAAGCTTTGTTAGGTTAGCTTTAGAGTAGTATTTCCTCTAGGGATAGTTTAACCCTACTACTAATACATAACTCTTTGAACATCTCTATGGAATACCTCAAGTGTTCAGTGAAATTTCTCCCATTTGCCTGATAGAAAGTCAACTGTCTCTCAGCCCTGTGTGAGCTCTGGAAAGTGTTCATTTCATAGCTTCTGGGCAGCTGCTCTTTCCTGAGCCTTACAGATTTTCACCATACACATACACAGATCTGTATTCAGTCTAACACTCAAGCGGGCTCTTAAGCAGATTTTTGAAGCTCTTTCTCTGTATAGGTCCCACCTTTCCAGTATTTCTCCCCTAAAAATCCTTTTGACTTGGTCACCTTGAGCTCTATTCTGTGTGTCTTCCGTATAGCCAGACAACAAGGCTCCTCTTAGGTTCTTTCTCCCTACACTACACTCTGGATCCTGCCTCCAGGCAGAAAGCTCAGATGACTATAGTACTTACCTTGTTTGTTTCTCTTCTCTCAGGGATCACAGTCCTGCATTGCCTGTTGGACAATGTCCAAAAACAGGTATTCTACACATTCTGTAGTGTTTTCTAATTGTTTGGAGCAGGTGAGCTTGTCTATACCAGATACTCCGTGTGAGCAGAACTCAAAGCCTTATGTGCTTTTTAAATATAGAATGCTAATCTGTTCTATCCAATCTTTTGACTACTTAATTCTATGTAAATAGCATTTGCAAGAAAAGTCAGTTAAAGACAAATAAAATCTCCATGATTGGTAAGAGTACATTTTAAGATTACGTTGAAATAAATATACAAAATAAATTTAATGAAATAAAACTTAAAAATTTAATAATTATCACAAAACCCTTAAACCTCAGTTTGAGAGTTTGAATTAAACTTTAACTCAAAGAATCTTCCCTGATTTGATCACAAATGTTCCTCAAAATACAATACATTAATTAATGTATAGATCATCTTAACCTTATCCTTTCGAAAACCATGGGTAGCTGATTCTGACTTAAGATAGGAGAGAGAAAATTCAAGGGATTCAATGTCTGAGGTGGGGTGAGTAGACAATAACAGCTGGAGAGGAAGAGAGATGAAACAGCAGGTGTCTTCCCAAAGAAGAGCCAAACTTCACAGTGTCTTCTAGCTAATGTCTTGTGGATGTGCTGTATGGAGGAAGGATCAGGTGGCAATACTGAAGAAGGGCTTAGGAGACAAGGATTCTGCTACCTCATCACAATTTCTGCCAACATGTCCACACACCTCTTGCATTCTTCACCAAGGAATTTGTCCTTTCTTCAAGGACATTTCTAAATTCTATTTCTCTATGGTCTTAGATTGCTAACATTTGAGTATCCCATTCTATATTGTGCTTCTTTGTAAAACTGTGGGTATAAGGAATGCATGATTTTGTATTCAAGTAAGGCTTGAGCACCTCACATCCTAATTATTACATTTCTTTCTGAGGGTGACTCACAAAACACTTTTAAAAATAAGAATAGATAGAATAATGCCTATATATACAACCTATATTAAAGCTATTATTTAAAAAGTAAAGATAGCATTACAAATAGTCATGAAAGTTATTTGTCCAAGATATAGAGCACTGAGGCATGGATATCCTCTCTCCCACATTCCATCTTACTGGGTCATAAAAATGGCTTTTCTCTCTTCATTAACAAGCCATTCAGAATCAGGTTGCAAAGCCCTGTGAAGGAGGGCACAGGGGTGAACATGAAGGCCTAGCCTCACGGGACAGTTGTCATGGCAGCAGAAACTGAGGGTTCGATTTTTTTTTTTTCAAGTTGTACCTTTTTTTATTGGCCAGAAAAGAATATATGCACATTTGCCTTCTGTTAAGAGAAAAAAAGTCTTTTCTTTGATGTAACATAGCGTTCTGCTTGAATAGAAACTATACAATAAGACTTCCAAAAATTATATTTAAAAATGATGTCTGGAAGGTGGAAAGTATAATGAAACAATGCCTGACAACTGAGAAGAGAACATATTGGGGTAAAATATTCATGGAACAACATTCCCTAATTTGGTCATAATCATCTGTTTTTATGTGAAGGTGTGTGAGCTTTGAAATCTGAAAACCCTCATTAAACTAAACAGGCTTTCAGAAAGGCTCAGAGGCTTGTAAACTCAGCTGGAGCTTATTACAAGATCAGTTCTGTGTTTCTCAGAGGCTTTGTGGTTGTGAGCGCAAACATCCGAGATAAGTGATTTCAAGCTCTCTCCAAGTTTGACTGTAACAAAACTGGCCACTGTGAAAATACGGCCAACAATCACGGCACTGGTCCTAAGCTCTTTAATTCTACCCTATGCTGGAAACCTCTGTGCTGCTGTGTGTATCATTTGGCATTTTTGACCACAGAGCACAATTTACTGTTACATTTCACTATAAATTCATGGCTGGCCAGACAATGTGCTCCAGAGTAGAATAAATACACGTTTTAATGAGTTGCTGAAATGTGACCTGGCCAACGGGAACTCTAAGGAACAAAGGGTGCTTTTCCACAGTTGAGGCCAATCACAAAGGGCAAGGAACAAGCAATACCAGCAACAAATTAATCCATGATTCAGTCAAGTAGAAAAAAAAAAAGAGAGAGAGATGGCCTGATGAGATGAAAATACACTGCCAGTTTACTTTTGCTAAAAGGTGATGAAAATCCTGAAATTAAATTATTCTGCTCAATAACAGCACATCAGGCAGGTGAATATTGCACTCTTCTCATTGAAGATGCTTTCCAAGTTATTTTCCAAGAACTCTCGTAATAAGTGGTGCCATGACTGGCCACCCTTAATGAGCAAAGAAATTAAAAAGGTGCTACCACTTCCTAGTTTTATTTATTTGATAGAGAGAGGGCAGCGAGAGAGGGAATACAAGCAGGGGGAGTGGGAGAGGAAGAAGCAGGCTCCCAGCAGAGCAGGGATCCGGATGCGGGGCTCGATCCCAGGACTCTGGGATCACGCCCTGAGCCAAAGGCAGATGCTTAACGACTGAACCACCCAGGCACCCCCAGTTGATGATGGCTCTGAAAGCAGTGGCTCCTTAGGTCAAATGGATCCCTGCTGAGAGACGTCGTGAGTGAGAAGTAAGACAACTGTTGTAAACTTGGATTCTTAACTTTGCCTAGGAAACGAGCCCCTCCACTTTTTAATCACCTCACAATTAAAAAAAAAAAAGTCTAATAACAGACTGAAAATTTAAGTATATAAAAAAGTAAAGAATATGAAGAAACAACAAATACTTAGTGACTAACCACTGGGTGATTATCGTGTACACGGCACTACAGCTGCAGCAACAAAATCATGAGCTGGTTCAAGCCTACCAAAAGCATGAGCACCACATTTTCATTCAGAAACACAAGTTATAAAGTGTAAGTGAAAGGGGTAAAGAAAAGGTGAATACTCTATATTATCTGGAGGCATATTTCTGAAATGTATTCAAATTTGGGCACAGGCTCTTTGATGTGGTGATTTCATATCCTCAAAAAGGCGCACATGAAAAGAATTCCACCCTATGACCACATAGCTATGTGACTAGTTTCTGAATCTAATCTTAGGAAACAGAAACCAGAAAAAAAATTTTTTTTAACTTTTCTTTTTAACTCCCTCTTTCCTCTACCCAACCCCGTGCCCCGTCCAAGCCAGGCAGAAAACTGAACAGTGTTCCATCACAATAACTAAAAATCACTCTCAAAGGCAGAGCTGTGCTATCTCTCCTAGTGGCAACTGTTATTCTAGATTCTTGGTTGAATCACTGATCTCTCAGTCCAAAAGATATGATTCATGAAAATAATTCTGTAACACCTATTTTCATGAAATATTTTGAAAAGCCTCTGCAGAATTCCAGTTTTTGAAATGATGACTAAATGAGAGGTATGGCGTTGCCATGAGAAGATGCATTATACACTGCCCAAGCCACGACAAACAGCCCAACTGTCGCCTGCAGAGCCAGGAGTGCAGGCATTCTCCATTTTACTTCGCTATTTTCTGGGCTATGGACACGCTGTCCAAACGCAGAGAACGCTGGCAAACAATCACACCCCTTGCCTGGCTCCCTCTGTAGTTCTTTCTCTCACCAGCACCTGCAATCATACGACTCTCCGCTCTACTAACCCAAAGCTTCCTTTGAAAAGGGATGCCTATCACCAAGGGTCTATCAATTTCAGAAATCTTCAAGGTCTGAATTTACAAACACAAAAGTCACTCCAGCTAGTTCTCCTCCCTCCACTCTAGCGTCGAAACACTTCCTTCTCTCATTCAGGTCAGGACTTTAATTTATTCCACTCTTGCTTTCCTAAAGGCAGATCTAGAATCTGACCCACGCACTTTTCTTCTGCTTAGATTTCCTTTTTTTTTTTTAGCCACTCTCCTTTCCATTAAGTTCAAAATCCCATTGTTAGAACAAACAATTTCATTCATAATTTTACATTTGGACCTTAGCCTTACCCTCCATTTACATTACAGCGAAGAAAAATAAACAGGAAAAGATATCTGAGGAAAAAAAGGGAATATATTTCATCAAGGAGAGGTTTGCTTGGAATATTTAGATTAAATGTGAAATGGTAGATTTTGGTTATGAGATTTAAAATCTGGTTGTACTACCAGACACAGAAACATGCATATAACCTGAACTTGCAACACCTTTGGGGAATAAAGCTAGACTATAAATTCTTCTTCCTAGGGCATATAAATATATTGACGTTATATACCAGCTATTGCTAAAGAAGTCTGTTTAATAAATTATATGCTTATCTATAAGGCAGCAGATGTGACTCAGTGTGATGCTTAATTGTTAGTACAAACTTTTCTCCTACGTTAATTTGAATAATATGTCATCTATTAAAGAGACAAAAGCAGTAAGAAATAACTTAATACATCATTAACTCTAATGCAGCAACTTCTGTATATAGACTTCCTGGAGGTATTTTAAATCATTATTTTGTTGTATATAATTTTTTAAGGTTTAAAATAAATGTTCATATCAAGCAATTATAGGTGGTAATAATTAATGAGAGCCTCACCACTGTTGTGTAAAAACATATTATACTGCATTATACCTTGACAGATTACTAGTCAGTGATAGCTATTAGAAGTCTTAGTAGGCAATGAAATTATTCACACAACAGTAATTAGGTGTGTATATGTGCAGCTTGGAAATGGAAAAAAATGTACTTCGCACTCGTTGTCTTACTTTGAATTCAACTGTCATTATAGAATACTGTATATTTTTTACATTTCTTAATAAGGCTACATGGGTGCTCATTACTTTAATGAATTAATGATAATGGATACATGTATTGGGTAAAATGAAGAATATGACAGCAACTAAAAAGGTTTGACCAAAATTTAAGAATCATTAACTTTGGAGAAGAAAAACATCCAGAGTTAACTTGTTTTATCTTTTCATTCAGAGAAGAGTAGATTCACCCAGAATTTACTAAGGGATCTATCCAAGGTCACAATGCTAGGTAATGCCAGAACAAGGATGAGAAGCCTACTCTCCTAACTCATACTGCTTGATCTTCCCTCTCGGTTCCAATTCTCCTAGGAAGGAAACACAGGAAGAGTGGCCAAATGTCCAGCCAACAGTGATTTAGAACTGAAAACCCTGAGCACTTTTTTTTTTTTTTTTTTTTTTTTTTGCCAGAAAGTGCTGGACCCACACTTACAGATTTGGGATTTTGAACAAAACTAAGGTAAATGACTTAAAGAATTTAAAACAGCTATTCCATGGCAATCTTCAGTTCTTACTAGATAGACAAGTCATTAAAGAGTAGTGGCCGTGAGGCAGCCCATTGAAGGCTAGATGACAGCAGAATGGACAGCTTATAGCAGAAGAAAACCCGGTTGGGGTCATTAAGACAAGGGTGGCAGCCTTACACATCCTACCCTCAAAGGAGAGTTTTATTATAAGAGAACTATAATTAATATTTACAGAATTATTGGTCCTTTAGAGAAAAAGAAACATACACATAGTGTTGAGTATTACATTTGAAAACATTTCCACTAAATGTTCTAAGATAGAATTGGAAAATAAAATGCACTCTTATTTGGAAAATTTGTACATACGTCTATCATGTTCACTGATGATAATAAATGAGAGATAATAAGTGTATTACAATCTGAGTTTGTATTTCAGATACATGAGGTATAACTTTCCATTAAATTAAAACTAAATTTTAACATTAAATATACATAGACCAATGACCAGAAAATGCTAATTTAATTACACATGTTCACAACAAAGTATTTATGTAATCTTTAATGATGGCATTAACCCTCAAATTGTTATGGGCTGTATAAACAGTTGGCCAATTTATGACAGCCCGTTAAAAAAAAAATCAATCTTTAGGAAAATAACTAAATGAGTAAACCATCTCCTTTTTAACCGTTTTACTCTTATGTTCTAAAATGTTTGATTTTGACTGAATCAATCTTATTCCAGGGCATTTTCTTTTATACAATTGGGTAGATCTAAGTATGTGTAATCATCAGGGATATAACACGCTGGAGAAGGGTGCGGGAGAGAGGCAAACTGCCTGGATTATGCCCCAGATCATCAATCTAGAAACAGAGGTCAGGGAGAAGTATTTAGAGGTGAAATACTTTTCTTACCAAAACTCTTTGGATGATAGACATAAAGGAACGAGAAATGGGTGTGGGGCACAGACCTTCCAAATAAAGTGGACAAGCTGATGTCACAAATGTAACCATCCTGCTGAGCACCCACCTGGATCACTACAGCACACGCAACCCACAGAACACCTGTCTCAAGAGGCCGGGGGAACAAATCATGGCACACCACACGTGCACCCAGGCCTCATGCACCCAAACTTTTAGGTACTGTGTCCCTAGCTAGAGATACAATGACAAATCAAACCAGATGTGGTCCCTTCTTCTCAGAAGATAAGGAAAGGGAGACTGTCGAAGCAGGAGAGCACAAGTAGGGGGGACCGACATGAGACAGCTAATCCCACAAATGGAGGCGTAACAGCACAGTGAGATAAGTGGAATAAAGAAACGGAGCACCTTCCTAAGAAAGCATACAATAAAGGACCAGAGAGGGAATTAGGAAAGGCTTCCCTGAAGAGATGGCATCGCAGCTCAGATCCCATGTTCAAAAGCAGTAACTTGGGGAGGAGGGTGGTAGCAGGTCAGAGTTGCTGGCGACACCAGCATCGGTGCAAAACTCTTACATCTTCTTTATCTTTAATAGTCACGGTGATAAGTCTCCTTTGATCAAGGGCAGAAAACAGCATTGCCTGTTCCACATCAATACCCCTTCATATCTCATGGTCATCCACACTGGGACTAATGCCTGAGTCAGGATCTACTTTATAGCTCTGATACCATATGAGACCCCACAAACTGCTCATTCATTAAGAATCCCCTGGACTTAGACCAAGTTCTGAATTCAGTGATAAAATAAACTTTTCTTAAAGCCTATATACTTATTCCATGAGAAGCTCTATGACAAGGAGGTCTGAAATAAGTTTGGAAAATGTGGCATATACTATACCCTTACTGAAAATTCACCATGCACTTTTATCATAATTAATGTTTACAAAGAAACTTATTTCCAGTTATGTCTATATTAGACACATATACGTGTATAAATGTGACATATATTATGCATAGTGTAGGCATATATACATATACTTGTTTGCTTACTGATTGCTTCCCAGAACCACTATAGAGATTAAATAAACTAACTGTACAGTGTTTATAATAAACCCATGGAAAACGATAATGTTTGCTGTTGTTAGTACTTAGTTATAAGTAAGTTAGTTATAAGAAAACCAAGATTTTCTAGTCCACTCTTCTTCATCCAAAACTCCAGATGAGGAACCATTTGGATGCACGATAAGGCTGTTTATTGTTCTGCATTTCTGCTTAATGCCTGTAGCTTCAACATAGTTCATATGATTTCTAATTGGCTCTAGCCAGATCCTGAAACTAAAAAGGCTACACTAAGGCTTTCTTCACTTCCGGTTGTGCATTTTCTAATACGAATATTCGTTACACCTAAGACATCTATTATTTTTCTTCAAAACTAACCTATATTTGGTGAAAGTAATTTAATTAACTAATTTTTTAAACAGCTCCCTTGTATTTATTCACATAATGACACTTTTGTGTTAATTACATGGACTGTACTAGAAAAAAAAGCAAGGACCACAGATTTGGATGTTGGCATTGATACTGCGGAATTCCATTGTTCTGATTGTGCTGCTAATGATCCTTTGGTTCCATGGATAAAAATCTCATTTCCTGAAAACCAAATCCCCAAGGAGCTGCTGTATTTTTTTCCTTCTTTGTACTGATAAGCAGGCAGTGCATCTGATTTAAAGGATCAAAATGAAAACAATTTCTCTCAATTACTTTGATGTTCCCCGAGATAGGAACGAATTTCTTCACCCCCTGTAAAATGCTATACAGCTTCTGGAAAGAATGCTGTAGTTTGTGGAAGAGTTAGTAGTGGCCAAAGATAATAAAACCACCTGCCACCCCACCAGAAATAACATTTAATAAATTGGCCTTTCAGTGCACTCCCAATGGACCAGATGTCCTCATCTCAGGCAAAAGCAGCTTTGGCCCCACCTACAAAAACCTCGTTAAGCTTATATTAAAAATGTATCTGCAAAAGCACTTATGGATATCTGTGATGCCTTAGGACCTTGATTCAGGTTATTGGGTCATAGAGAAATGTATTATATTTCCAGCAAAACTGACTAGTGGTCTATTGCTGTCTCTCATAGAGGCAGATGTAGATAATTTACAAAGACGAACTCTGAAAAATGGTGTGAGAGAGCAAGTTCACCTGATCCCAAGAGAGAAAGAATTAAAAAATGAGATGTTGAGAAAAAAAATCTATAGACGTTTGTGTTCTTTGAAGAAGGGTACAGCAAGAAATGAATACAAGCTCTCCCCACTATCCAAAAGTAGGGCATTCCTAGAAAACCTTCTGTAAGCCGAAATGTTGGTAAAGGGAAGAAGCAATTACCATTAATTTACATGGGAAAATTGGTGAGCATTCTCAGACATAAAAAAATAACCTTTCTTAGGCTCTTCTGATGCATGAGGACACATCTTGCTAAGGGGTGCACAAAATAAATCGAGATAAGGCACAGATGCTCACGGGTACAGCTCAAAGCTGTAGAGACTGGATGCTGACACACTCACTGAGTGTATGTAGTTCAGGGGAAGGATATTTGCAGGGCTCCTCTCACTGCTTGGGGTGCACACTGCCTCTATACCTGCCCCTGCAAAACAAATGCTCAACGCTATTTTTGCTTTCGCCTTTTTTTTTTTTTTTTGGTAAAAGCAAGAATCCTATTCAGATTCCTTTTAGTTAGCTAAAACAAGTACTCATGTAGGTCTTTCATAAAAGCAAAGTGGCTCACGACAAGAACTTTCCAAAAGTGGGGGGAATACCTATATGTAGGTGAAATCTTATACTATGACTTAGCATTAAGTATGTTAATTGCTTTCATTTGTCATACATATCAAAGATGATCTATGAACATATACGGTAACATAAAATAACGATTTTTTAAAGAAGAAAAACAATGGCACTCTACCAATACCTTGTGACATAAATTATTCCAGTACAAGTTTATATTTTTATTTTTTGGGTGCTTGGAGAACAGTGGTAAACAATACAGACAAATATCCCCCAACTTCATGAAGATCTAAGATACCCTTCTCTGTTTTCTCTGCTGAGAATTCATGAACTTTCTAGAGTTGCCAGAGGCAATCCCCCAAAAGTTAACTTCCTGTTCTATGCATTTCTATGATACAATTTGCCAATAATCACAAGACAGTAAAGATGGAAGAAGTCAGTATAGGAAATGTTTTAAGTGAGACATTGTGAGAGAAGCTTCTATTTGACTTCATTCTTTTCCCAAAGATTTATTTATTTTGAGGGGGTTGGGGAGGAGCAGAGGAAGAGAGAATCTCCAGCAGACTCCTTGCTGAGCGTGGAGCCTGACTTGGTGCTTGATCTCACCACCCTGAGATCATGACCTGAGCCAAAATCAAGAGTCTGACGCTTAACTGACTGAGCCACCCAGGTGCCCGTCTATTTGACTTTAAAAGAGGGCACAACAAAACCCTCTGGAGAGGAACCTGGTTTATACTGTGATATCTGAGAAATCTGGACCCTCTGAATAGCCCAACAACCGCAAGTTGTCAAAACCCCCTATTGTATTCTTGAAGTAACTGAGGGTTTATAAGAGGGTGGTCCGTGACTATGCCATTTCATCTGGATCCAGTCATTGCACTAATACATATTCCGTTCCACAGGGAGGGAATGGGAGCAAACAAAAATTAGAACTGGGACATCTGAATTGAACATGATACTCTAAAGCTCACTAAATACATATGTATATAAATTTATATATAAATCTCACCTTAAATTCATAGAAAATAAAATTCATTAGTTGAGAATGAAATGCAGTAAGAATTAAAACACTGTCCTTCACAAAACTTCAAATACATTTATCAGAACTCACATTACCAGAAAAACACTCGAGATGTATTGCATTCTAAATTTCCCCATTTCCCATTTCCCTCCTCCTATTTAAAGAAATTGTCCTCACGAGAAGTGTCAGCACTGCTTGCATACACTCTCACTGGAATGGCCTCCAGGCGTGCTGTTCTTCACATCGCAAGGTTCTGTGGGTAATCCTCCATCCTCTTAGGCAACATGACAGCAGCATTTGCCCCAGGTGATCACTCCCTCCTTCCAACAAACACTTTCTTCCCTTGATTCCAAAGTAGTGCATTCTCTTGGTATTCCTTCTACTTGAAAGGCTATAACTTTTCAGTCACTATCACTGAATCTTCCCCTTCTTTCCAACCTGTTAGATAAATGCTGGAGTGGTCAGGACTCATTCTGCAGGAAGTCTATTTTCTCTATTTATAATCACCCTAGACCATCGCATCCAGTCCCCTGGCTTTAGATACCATATATACTCAGATGGCACAAACGTCTATCTCTAGCATTGAGTGTTCCCCTAAAACACAGACCCACCTATCTAACAATACTCAACATCTCTGTGTGGCTAGATCTATGAGATTCACAATAGAACTCTTGACTACTCATCCCTGATTTTTCCCCTTCACCGTCCTCATCTCTAGAAATGGCCCCAACATCCAGTTGTTTGGGTCAGAAAGCTTTGAATCATCTTTAAATTTTCTCTTTCTCTCTCATTTCACATGGAACCTATCAACGAACCTTATTGGCTCTACAATAAATGCATGACATACTCCAAATCTAAAATCTGTCACCATTTCCACTGCTATATCCCAAGTCCATGCCACCATGTCTTATCCATACTGCCATAACTGCTCAAGCCACCCACTCCTCCTCTTGGCTGCACAATCTATTCTACACACAGGAACTAGAGTCACCCTTTAAAATCGTCTCTCAAGGGCGCCTGGGTAGCGCAGTGGTTAAGCATCTGCCTTCGGCTCAGGGTGTGATCCCAGCGTTCTGGGTTCGAGCCCCACATCAGGCTCCTCCACTAAGAGCCTGCTTCTTCCTCTCCCACTCCCCCTGCTTGTGTTCCCTCGCTCGCTGGCTGTCTCTCTCTGTCAAATAAATAAATAAAATCTTAAAAAAAATAAAATAAAATCGTCTCTCAGATCAGAGCCTTCCAATGGCTTCCCTTCACACTTAGAATTATCGTTCAGTTGTAACCAGAGCCCACAAGGCTCTTACATCTCTGCCCTCATCTTCTGCCACTCTTCCTCCACTTGGTCCCATTACTGTTCTTCAAGTAAATCAGTGATAGTTCTTCCTCGAGGCTTTTACATCTGCTCTTTTCCTCCTGCTTGAAATACTCTTCTTCTCCATATTTACACGGCTAATTCCCTAATTCCTTCATGTTGCTCAAGTGTCACCTCCTCAGCAAGGCTTTCCCTGACCACCTGAAGCAAAAGACAGCTCCTCTAATGCCTTTCTTTTATCCTGTTTCCTTTTACTTCAGGGAAATCATCACTATCTGAAGTTACAGATCTATCTTCATTTTTAAAAATTATGTTTCCCAACTACAACATAAGCTCCATTAGAGCAGGAAATTATTCCATCTGATTCACTGTGATAAGTCAACAGCCTAGAACAGTGTCTGCTACGTAGTATGTGCTCAATATACAGTGTTGAATGCATGAATAAATAACATGACAAAGCAAGCTATTTTACCTCACAAAAGTATTAGAGGAATTGGTTAACTATTACTTCACTTTTCTTCAACATTATCAACCCAACTGAAAGTTGGGTAAGTACCGAAGTACCGAAACCAAATTCGTGACTTCTCAATAGAGGTTTTAGAATCTATCTGGAGACATTTTAAAAAATGGGTACCTAGCTGTCCATAGACTTAAAGAGATGATCTCTCTTCATACTCTAAATCCACAACTAAAATATGTCAATGACCTGTATTTATTGGGACGATCTGTTCCCCTTTGACTCTTAAAATAAAAACAGTCTTTATTTTTAGAAACCAGGATTTCCTTTCCCTGCAGAGGTTACAGCCCAGACACATTCAAACACTCAAATGTTTACAATGACTTTTGCAGACTGCTCACACTGAAGGAGCTTGTTTCCCCAGTTTAGAAACTCCACAGCTCTGAAGGTCTAATTCTCATGTTCTGTGCCACTGGGGGTATTTCCTCAGTTGACTTATCGGAGTATCTTATTACCTCTAGAAACTTTAGAATAAGCAAAGAAAAGTGACTCACTAAGTCAAAATATAACCACCTGATCTTGGTTCAGTTCACCTCTCTCACTTATCAACTACAACTTTCCACTCCCCTCTCAGCCAATATTCTTGGGAAGCAACAGCGATGAAGTACAGCTAGACTCATGGTCTCCATTCTTGCTGTCCCTTTTGCCTGGAACATTCTTCCACCTAACAGTCTACTAGCATATACCTTCACTTAATTCAGGTCTCTGCCCAAATATCTTTTATCATTTACCTCTCCGTGTATATGTATAGTATCTCTCTAATCAGTAAAATGTGACCTCCCTTGAACAGGGACCATGTGTTTGATTCATTGTTGTATCCCAACACCCAGGACAAGGTCAGGCACAGAGCAATTAGTCAATTAATGGTTGTCAAATAAATGCTCCATAAACAGCATATCTTCATCATCCATTCCCAATTCCCCCCATTATTCACTGAATGAATTTTCATTTACTTTGGAACTAGCAGCCTATTTTAACACCCTTAAAATATAATTTCTTCTCTTAGTTATGAAACGACTCACTTTATTGATTTGGAGAATATTACTGGAATGTAAACAAATATTACTTGCAGCTAACAATTATTAATATAATTTGCTAATTTGTGAACTGGCATATTTTAGGAGTCTATGATTTTGTTTCACTACTTCTCCGGAATAATTTCCCCAATTTGATTCTATAAGTTCCTACTGCCAATGTACTGTAAATAATTTCAATGTAAGTAGCTTCAAAGAACTAGAATTTTTAAAATATAATTCTTAAACACATATATCAAAACCACTCCCAATACTTTATTTACATGTCTATGGGTACTGTATAATCTGGCTACAGAATTACTATCTGCAGGATTTCCCAATAAAAAAATACCAATATAAGTATTCTAATTCTTTTAATAATTAGAGTCACAGTTGGAATGCCTCGGTGGTGCAGTTAGGCATCTGTCTCTTGGTTTTGGCTCAGGTCGTGGTCTCAGGGTTGTGGGATTGAGCCCTGCACTGGGCTCCATGCCGAGCAAGGAGTCTGCTTGGGACTGTCTCTCCCTCTCCTTCTGCCCCTGCCCCCCTCAAGTAAATAGATAAATCTTTAAAAAAAATAGAGTTACAGCTATAATTATTGAATACATGTAATGTGCTATGATTTCAGATTTTAAAATATTGGAGAAAAATAAACTGAAATCTCTACAACCAACCAAAATGCATGCTAAAGGAATTAAATATAAAACAAATAGTTAAATAAATAAATCAGGAAGAAATATAAGAGTATATCTGTCTGATTGGGGAAGTCCTTTCTAATCATTCAAACCAATAAGCCTTCTGTTCCAGGATGGCAGATGAAGCATACACATTAAAGTTTCAGATCAAAAAAAAATTAAAAGATAAAGTTTCATTTCCACAAATTCTACTGAAACAACAGTAAAGGACGAAGGGAATTTAATCCATATTACCCTGAACATGGGAGTGGAGAGACCAATGGACCAAAACTTCTAACAAGTATCAAGAAGATGAAAATCTGATGGAAACAGATCACGAATAGGTTGTCACCTTTCCTTTGCATATATTTACATGGAAACTCTGTGACTTCCCTCAGCATAAGTTTACAGGGAGCAGGGGTCTTATCTGCATCATTCACTGCTACATCCTCAGCACCTAGTACATTCTAGGTACATAAGAGGTGCTCAATGCATATTTATGTATGGGATGAATTAACAGCCATCAACAGAAAATTAAAAAAACAAAGATGACTCATTTTAATGTATTACTATACCACCTTTAAAATCCAATCCAATCACATATGAAGTTCTCAATAACTATGTTCTGAACAAATGGTGGAAATAAAATCTTTAATGTTGTGAAAAATTTGCCATGATGCTCCAGTAGGTGACAAAGATCATAAAATAGTATATAGACAATGAAACCTGCATGTTGTTAAAAATAAATGCATTCATAGAAAAAGGACTCGAGGAGAATCCAAAAATATCAGCTGAAGATATATCCAGCAATGGGATTATGAAAGACTGTATTATCTTTTGTGCTTTTTCTGCATTTTTCAAGCTTCTCACTACATACGTATAATTCCTTTGTAATTGGGGGGGGGAGGCTATTGTATAACATAAGGATTTAGTTCTGCTGTTCTCTTGGAAGTACTCTGCTATCTCTTCTTCCACTCCGTAGCCAGCCAACTCATGCCGTGTTATGTGCCAGACTGTAGTCCCACTCTTCACACAGGAAAGGAGGGAAAAGGGGAGATGTGACAAGGAGGCAGTTATACAGATAGGCAAGAACCAGGCTATGGGTTGTGCTTGGCATTCTAGGACAGCATTTCATAGCCTACTGAGGTTAGAATATATGCCAGATACACCTGTATGTGTGTACATATGTCTATGCTGGCATGGTATGCAGGTATAGTGCTTCCTCCACCACGGTACAGTCACGAGCACCAAGATAAAATCATGGAAAGAACACGACCAAAGTCGGGCAGAACAGGTCAGGCACACTTAGCTCAACTACTTACTTATTGGTCATTACTGATCCATGCTTGGTGTCAGCTTCCTAACCTATGTGCAAAAAAATGGTGTCTGTGTGTATGGCCATCTGTCTCACCGGGTGACATATGGAACTGTTAAATCACTATACTGCACACCTGAAATTAATGTTACATTGTATGTTAACTAACTGGAATTCAATTAAAGTTTAAAAAAAGGAAGAGGCATGCAAATTAAGCTCTCCCACTGCTTTGACCCCTCAGATATCTTCTGCTTTTATTCAAGTTTTGTAAGGCCATGATGTCTAGAAAATGGGCAACCATCTTACGACGAAGGGGACAGAGCCAAAGGAATCACAGGGCTACCATCCCTGCAACCTGAGATCGTGGAGCAGAAGAGACCCTAAAGCCCCCTACCTACAAACTCCATGTTAAATACATTTATGTGCCCTATTGTTCAGTATTGTTCTGTGGGTTTTCTGTGACATGGGCTGAAGGCATCTATGATGGATGGAATACATAAAAATGACCACTAATTATTTCCTTCCCTGCATCCATGTCCAATTAGCTATCCTGTAATTTTTAGTGCCCTCCCACTCGGGCTCTGAGATTGACCATGTGACTTGCTTGGGCTAACAGGATATAAGCAAGCATGGTTCAAGTTGTATAGATTAGCATTTGTGCTCTCCTACCACCCCCAGAAACCTGCCACTGCAAATGTACAGCACACACATGCATACGCACACACATACACACGCACAAACGGAGAAAATATTCTTCCAGTATTCAAAACTATTACTTGATTCAGCAAAGAACTCAGTGTTCATATCACCGATGAACATGTGAAGTTCTGACATCCACCTTTGTTGCTTCATTTCCATCTTACTCATTCACATAAAATTATAAACCAACAGTCATGTCAGAACTACAACTGTTTATCATTTGCAAACATAGGTTGCAACCACGGGATATAAGAATTTAGAAAAAAAATAGACACAATTATTCTATGAGATATAATTGGCTACATGGAATTTATAATAAAAGGTATTGCACATTTTATTATTATTTGTAAATTATATGCTATACTACATTTTATATCATTAAATTTTACAATAAATAGTTTTTTCAGTGTTCCTTGTTAAACATTTACCAGCATACTACTGAGTATGATATAACGTGCCATCTTGCCCCCTAAGTCCCAGAGGCTGAGAAAAAGAAGAGATTCTTCCAGTTCTCCATCTTAAGAAAAAAAAAAAAAAAGATAATAAATTAAATTATTTTCCTCAAGGAAATGGTGCTCAACTCTTTAGAAAAGGATGATATAATTAGTAAAAGTGGGCTGCAACTTCCTTATAAACCTGCAGGAAAAGCTAGAATAATGATTGGAGGTGAGGTGGGGAGCTAGATTTCTAAAAACAAGAACTTTTTTATTTGCATCCCTCCCCAGGAATGAACAATTATTTTTTTTATTATATCCAGGCTCTCTCAAATGTTTGCACCAATTAGAAATAGGAATCAGATAACAACTTATGTGGGCCTCATTTTTGAGGACCTGTAGGGACATCACCAACTCAACATAAGGCCAAAGGCCAAAATATGATATTAATTGATGACAGTGATTCAATTTAGTTTTTCCATCTGTGAAATCATCAAAGAACAACCTACCATACTAAAAAAAAAAAAAAAAAAAAAAAGTAAAAAATGTATTTAGAAAAAAACTTTCCTGATTTCCCAATTTTTTCTCATAACCTTTACTTTCTATTGCCAAAATATGTGCATGAAAATAAGATCAAGGAGCCTAGTAGTTTATTCCCTCCCACCATTTTCCTCCCAAAGTCATATTAGGAATAGAGTGTGGGAGGTGTGCAGGACAGATCTCCAGTCTGAAGAAAATCAACCTCTGAACAGAAAGAAATGGGGAGAGACTTTATGTGACTGGAACAGGAAAAAATGTAGAAAGAAATAAAAAGATAGTAGGATTTTTTTTTTAAATAGAAAGGAAAAAAACAAATTGGAAGAAACAAGTTGACGTGGTGAAAAAAACTTGTGAAAGGACAGAGCCAAGAAATGTAAATGGCAGTATGGAAAAAATTAAATGGCATATAAAAGAAACACAAAGAGAGAAAAAAAAAAAAAAAGAGCCAGAGAGAATGATTAGTTTCTAATTTACTGTGCCACGATGAGTATTTCAGAATCCATTCCGCTAATGCTTTCCAAACCTTCTCCTTCAACTTAAGTAGCTGGCCATTTTTTCCCACATTTTAGGGGTCTACGTCCTTGAGGGGCTCTCAGTTTGATAACAGCTATAAATGAAGTCGACAGGAGGCTGGTGTTCACACAGTATGACAGATTCTCTCTGTGAGTCTACTTTTGATATCCTGACTTCTTGAGACATTCCTGAGACAGTAGACACGTGCAATTTTTGGCAGATAGGATTCATTCTTCCTTCTTTTGGAAATGATATCTATGCTTCCTGCTTCCTTTGGCAAGTCTTTTTTTTTTTTCCTCTTTTATTCCTACAACTTACTTCCTTTTCTCTCTCCACCCCAGGGAAAGCCATTGTAATATGCTTCATGTGTATCTTTGGTTTGTGTATGTATGCATATGTTTGATTTATAAAAATAACATTATGCAACATATTATTTTCGGCCTTTTTTGCTTTTGAGATGTATCCATGTTGCTATATGCACATCAAATCCATAGTTTCTACCAGCTTCATTTTATCCCTTGCTGTCCGCTATAAACTACATATCTACTTTTCTAGTGAGGATACCCAGATTTCTACCAACTCACTGCCCCCCCCCCCAGCAATGCTACAATAAATATACTGATTCCCTGCTCCTCATATATCTGTGTAAGAAATTTCTTGAGGCCATATGTACCCAAATTGCTGAGTTATGATATTTGTATAGTTTGACTTAGCTAAATAGTACCAGATTGCTCCCTAGGAAGGCTACACCAGTCTATACTTTCACTAACAATGCTTGAGGCTTCCTAATTATACAAATCCTCACCAACACTTGGAATTATCCAGTTTTAACGTTTTGGGTGTTTTGTTTTTGTTTTTTTTTTGCATTTTAATAGGTGAAAGGTGACATCTCAAAATTCCTTCAGTTTGCATTTACCTAATTACAAAATGATTTGAGGTTGTGGGCATTACGAGTTTCTTCTTCTGTAAGTTAGTGGTTCGTATATTTATTTTTCTTTTGGTGCTGCTTTCTTTCTGTAGTTGATTGGAACTCTTTGTATTCTATATAGTGGGTTTTAGATATTAGGAATATCTTCACCCATGTAGACACATGTTTATTAACGTTCCCTGATGTGTCCTTCAGTGAGCAGAAATCCTGTAAGTGATGTAATCAAATTCATCAGTTTCTCATTTTATGATTTCTGTTCTGAAATTTTGTTTAAGATGGACTTCTTCCTTCTCTCCATGACAAGACAGTCTCCTAAATTTTCTTTGATTCAATTTAGAATTTTAGCTTTCATACTTAGGTCTTTCATCTATTTGGAATACACCTTTGTGTATGAGATTAAAAATGCATGTTTTATTTTTTTCATATTATAAGCCAATTTTCCCAATATCATCTGCTAATTAATCCATCTGTTTCTCATTGATCTGTGGTGCAATTCTTTATCATATATAAAATTTTCCCATATATACCAGTTTAGTTCTGAGCCTTTCATTCAATCTTCAGTCTATTTCTCTGTTCTTATACCAGTAAAACTTTTAAAAAATTACTATGACTTGGTATCATCTTAATATTTGGTGGCCAAATCTATTTTCCTCTTGTTGAGGCTGATTCATTTACTTCTAAATTTGTATTTTTCCATAAAAAAATTTGTAATAAAATCAGTATTTTTTAATCTAACTGAAATTGTGATCAAGTTTAATTTAGGGAGGTTTGACATCTTTATGTCAAAGAGCATGGACTGTCTCTTTTTATACACATCATCTATTATGCTTTTTATTAAATTTTTAATATTCCCCATGGAAGCCTTATACAAATTCCATTATGTTAATTTCTAGATATTTAATACTTTGTATTGCTTTTTTTTCCATTGTAATGTCCAGTTAATATCTCCTAGTATAGAAAAATATTATTGATTTATGAAAGCTGATCTTGCATCCAGGACCTTAGTTGACTCTTTTAATGGTTCTAGTAGTTTGCTTGTAAATTCTTCAGGGTTTTTTTTTACTTTAAGATAGATAGTCATTTCATTTATAAATAGTGAGAGCTTTATCTCTCTCATTCCAATCCTTCCACTTCTTTTTTTTTCTTTTTTCTAAAGTGTTATTCTTTACCTACTTACTTTTTAATGTTCCAAAATATGTACTAAAATTTTCCATGAAATGTAATTGTTTCTGTAAGTTTTTTGTACATGATACTTCCTAAATTAAGAAGCACCATTCTAATTCTTTATTCCCAAGATATAGTTTTCATAAACAGGTACTGAACCTTATCAAATGCTTTCCTAGGATCGATCAAGATAATCATTTAATTTTTTCCTCCTTTGATCTAATAGCAGATGAATTATTCTGACATTTTCAAAAATATCAAATACCAAGTTCTACTTTATCATGATGCATTATTTGTAATACACTATAGGATCTGCTTAGCTATTGGTTTACTTTGGGTTGTGGTGTCTACACTGCATGAAAAACAGACCTATAATGATCTTTTCCTCTGTTGTGCTCATCAGGCTTTCAAGTGAAGATTACACTAGTCTCATTTAGTGAGCTAGACAGCTTTTACTCATTTCAATTTTCTGGAACAAACAACTTTCAACAATAGGAATCAGAGTTCCTTAAAAGTTTGGTATGATTGACTTATAAAGCCAACAAGGCATAGGTTATGTGTTTTTAATAGTTTATAGTTAATTGGTTAATTCCAACCCTTCGTTGTAGTGAGTATACCTGCCAGCTCTCGAGGAGGGGCATGTATTTTAAACCTACCCATCAGCAAAATCTGTTACCTCTGCTACAGTGAGCGGTTCAGGGATTGGGTGTATTATCTTAATTGGCCCAGACAAAATAAAACCCAGAATTTTTGTGTGTGCGAAGAGTTGGAAAAATGAAGCTCTTCATTGTCTGGATTAGTAGCATAAGAATATGAACCTTGGAATCATAAGGGGGAAAGATTGGACTTTAGGGGCTTACTGTGTAGACTGGAGCCAAATGTAAGGTCAACTAAGCTAGGAGATAAACCCTGGTGATACTGTTTGAGTCCTGGATGAAACTAAATCCACCCCCTGGTCAAAATGGTCTGGTGTACCAAGTTCCTCAAGAAAAAGTTTTTCAGGGGTGCCTGGGTGGCTCAGTCCTTAAGCATCTGCCTTCGGCTCAGGGCGTGATCCCAGCATTCTGGGATTGAGCCCCACATCGGGCTCCTCCAATGGGAGCCTGCTTCTTCCTCTCCCACTCCCCCTGCTTGTGTTCCCTCTCTCGCTGGCTCTCTCTCTGTCAAATAAATAAATAAATAAATCTTTAAAAAAAAAAAAAAAAGAAAGAAAGAAAAGAAAAAGTTTTTCAACCAGTTTCTGCATTTGTAATCACACAGTTCCTAAAAACTTGGTCTTAAAGCCTCAGCCTGTAAACTTGGATCCTCCCTGGTTCTTTGTGGATTACTGACCTCCTGCTCCCTAAAACGCTGCCTGAGGGAAGCTGATGACTCCCTGGCCCTTGCCACCATATCCTGAGCCCACACTTTTTGCTTGCTCTCATATGTGCTGGGACGAAGCCTTCTTACTCAATAGCCTTGATCTCACTTTCAGACCTTGGCTTGCTTTTGACCCTGTGAACAGCCAGCTTTCTCTTTAGCTCTCCACCCAGTCAGCATAGCCACACAATGCTCAGGTCACAGTGTCATAAATTTGCAGATAAAATGGAGATTTACCAATTACCACACCCATTTTTCACTCAATTTTTATAGTTAGTGTGGACATAGTTAGTGTGACATTACAGTTTCATAACCTAATGAGAAAAAAAAAAACAGGAAAAAATATCTTGATATATAGCCATATCTTTATCTATATCTATAATGGTAATACATATATATTTTTTCCTCTAGTAAGTTCTGGCACTCTCAATACCCCCACTGAGTTTCTAGAACATATGATATCATTTCAAAGACATATGACAGAGAAACAATGTTTAGATTTCTAAAAGTGACACAAACTGAATTTTAACTGTAACAAACTGTTGTACCAAGCTATGTTTAAAAACTTTACATTTAGAAACAATGACACATGCTGCCAAAGTCTGTTTGAAGTGTTCTTTCTCTGTACTATGCATAAAGACTTTCTATGTTTTTAAATCAAAATTTAAATAAAAAATTGATCAGTGATGAAGGTATATTCAAGATTTTGAGGATTTCTTTTTGTACATTTTGAAAACATATACATGGTAGTTCCTCTTTTACAAATTAAACTTTCAAGAATAAAAGCAGCATTTAAGAAAAACAACTAATATTCTTTGGATATTACTTTAGAGCAAGACAAAACTCTCACTAAAACTGCCCACTGTCTGTCCTTTATTCTATCCTTGGTGGAAGAAAATAGGACCAGTGTGGATATGGAGTACTCATGCGATTTAAGGAACTATTCCATTGGTCCTTCCTAAACCTCACTGCAGGCTGGAGTCTTTACCATGTAATCAGAAAGTCTGAGGTTCTGCAGACAAAGCTCTGTGAGCCTGCATAGGGCACAACCACAGTAGTAGTCCCAGACTTGAGAGATATGCTATTTCAGAAATTATGTGAAAGACTCAGGACTCACCAAAACAACTGCCCTTTGAGATAGCTGTTCATGAATTTTATGAAAAGGGTCGAGTGGCCAAGGACCAATTTCTATGCTTCTCTTAACTTAAATATATTCTCTGGTGGAATAGATTTTTCGACTTTGAAGCCCCATTCAGGTAGGGTGGCTGATAAACAATAGAATTTATTCTCACAGTTCTAGAGGCTGGTAGTCAAGATCAAAGTGCCAGCATGATCAGGTGAGGGCCCTCTTCTGGGGGGCAAAATTCTGTTTCTTCACAGGGAGGAAGGGGATAGGGAGCTCTACTAATCCAAAAAACAAAACAAATGAATAAACAAGCAAAAAAATAGAATCGGACGTATAAATACAGAGAACAAACTGATGGTTGCCAGAGGGGATGGGGATGGGGGGATGGGCAAAAGGGGTGAAGAGGAATGAAAGTTACAGGCTTCCAGTTATGGAATGAATAAGTCACAGGAATAAAAGGTACAGCATAGGGAATACAGTCAATGATATTGTAATTGTCATGTATGATGACAATGCCAGCTACACCTGTAGCAGGCACTGCAGAATGTAGAGATGTCGAGTCACTACGCTGTATACCTGAAATTAATGTAACATTATGTGTCAACTACATTCAATTTTCTTTTTCTTTTGAAAGAACACTAATCCCATTCAGGAGGGTTCTACTCTAATGACTTAAGCATCTCCCAAAGGCCACACCTCCTAATACCATCACATTGGGCATTAGGATTTTAGCATATGAAACTTCAGAAGGACACAGTCATTCAGACCAGAGCACCCTTATATCATATAAACTTCATCTTTTTAATTTATATGTATTTGTCTGTGTTGTCAAAAGACTAAAAAAGCATTTAATTATAACCCAGGGTTTTCAACTATATAAAAATATTAACTGTAAGATATTGTACATGATTATTAACAAAGATCAGCAGAGTTAACATCATATTGCTAGTAGACTGGAAATGCTCCATACCCCAGTATGGAGTAAGTGAAGTCGGTTAGCTGTTTCACCAGTCTCAGGGTCTAGCACGGTGCCTGGGCATACAGACAAGCATCACATTAACTCCTAAGGATTCTGGGATGAAAGCTCTTTCCTGCTTTCAGGAAGCTCCCAGTCTACTAAGAGAGCTCAAGAATCAAGCAGTATTTACACAATGATAAAGCCAGTGCAGGGTGTTGGGGGAGCATGGATGGGGGGTACCCAGCTCCACCTGAAAGCTACATGGAGAAAGTGTCATCTCACCTGAGTTCTGAAGCATGAGGTGAAGTTACACAAAGACCGAGGGGTGTGTGCAAATACACACCCTCTGTGAGAGTGACTAAGGATTGAGGAGAGCCCTATCAAATCGTACTTCAGGAAAATGGCAGGAGAGCTAGGTAGGGGACAGTCCTTGATTGCTGCAGCAAGAACTTTTGTTTTACTGTGGATACAAAGGAGTTGGATTGTTTTTTTGTTTTTAAATAGAAACATGGCCTGATCATACATGAGGTTTCCCACAGACTGGCTTCAAGGGAGTGAGAGTAGGAGCAGCAGTGATCCACACAGGAAACACGGAGGGCCTTCCCAAGGGCTGAGCAGTGGGGGAAGAGTGAAGGGCAGCAGACTGCATAAGAACTTGCGGCATGCATGGGGAGATGGCAGAGTAGAGACAACCCTCAGATATGGGGACTGAGCCACAAGACAGCTCATGCTGACATTCTCTGAAATTAGGAATCTAGAGGAAGAATAGACTCGAGAGGAGATGAGGAATTGTTCTAGGAGCTACGAAATGTCAGGATGCAAGGTCTGTTTCCTGGGTGTGCCTCACTTTCTGAATGCACTGCTCAAAAGCTAGTAATTTTCTGCCAAATTATAGTTTCCTATGGGGTAAATAAAAAGCTCTTCTCACCAAGAGAGGAGGATAAAAGCATGGAAAGGAAAAAAAAAAAAAAGAAAAAGAAAGAAGATACGCCAATGAGTAGAGTGAAGAATGTGAAAGAAGAGAAAAGTGAAAGTGGTTGTCAGAGCAGAGGGGTGTGCAGGGGAATGTGTGAAACAGGGGAAGGGGATGAAGACGTACGAACTTCCAGTTATAAAAATAAATAAGTCACAGCGATGTACAGCATAGGGAATGTAGTCAATAATATAATAACTTTGGGTGGTGAGAGATGGTAACTAGACTTAGCATGGTGAGTGCTGAGGAATGTACAGAATTGTTGAACTGCTATGTTGAACACCTGAAGGTAATACAACGTTGTGTGTCAACTGTATTTCAATTAAAACAACAATAACAACAACAACAGGATTTCTCTGGGTGCAAAAGGGAAGGGAGAGATGGAGGGAGGAAGGGAGGGAGGGAGGCAGGAAAGAGGGTGGAAATGTTAACCAGAGAGAGTAGAAAGACCATAGAGTGTGAGCCAAACCTGAGCAGTTGTCCAGACATGACTCCAAGGTGGCTACAGTGAGTCTTCAAACCCCAGTGACCCAACAAACCATGAGAATAAAACTTTCAGACATAGTTGGCAATTCAGCAGGAGGTCAGGGATCTCAGACAACTCTTTTAGTAAAAGCTTGCTCTCTCTCTGAAGGAGCCAAAGAGGGAAGAGATTGAATGGAGCATTACTTCTTTTTCCACCTTTGCAGATCGCTGGCAAATATTTAACTGTAGAAGTTTAATTGCAAGATCAAGATTTATTTATATCATATTTAGAAAAAGTCAATTCCTTAACACAGCTTTAGAGCACTAGAGGTTCAAATTCCACCAAGGTGTTGGGTGTAGTTCATACTTTATTTCATTAGCCGATACGTTAGTATTGAAAGATTTCATGTAATTTCTGATTTCTCCAAAGTTGGGACCAAGAGAGGCCCCCCTCTTCAGATGCAGAACATGATGATTTTGAAACCTTCCTCTATCACTCTTGAAGAAAAGCAGGTTCTTGTCACATCAATTATTTTTCATACTGAAGTTATATCCATTTGATAGAAGCACATTCCCTTCCAGTAGAAATAAGATTTTTAAATACAAGAGTTCCTATCCTTAAGAATTCTCAATTTATAAACTTTATATATAAGAATAAAGCTGTGCTCCAGAGCAAAAGTGTGTCAACACTGTGCAAATGGCGTCCATCAGTCATACGCGGTCATTTGGTCTTGACCATCACAGGGTTCTAAAGTCTGAGAAGACTTAAAATTGTGTTGGGGTTTGAAGGTTCCATAACTGTCATTAGCACACACTACTAAGATTAGGTGCCTGGGCAGTAGGAGTGGCAGGTCCTAGTGAGGTGAGGCATACTAGTAGAAAGCAAACAAAAGATGAGAAAAAAATTAAAAAGAGTAATTGAGACCATGCCAAGTACACATGGCACTTGCCTCAGAGAGCGTGTGAATCACCTGGTGTGTGGAAGGCACAGGGCTCATCTGATGGACCTTCATTATTGTAAAAATAGCAATCATTCTATTAGTACGAAAGGAAGCTCCGTGATTAAACGGGGTCACATTCAATAACATGTGTTAAGCATCTTCACATTTTAGGTAACTTTAACCACTGTCCTAACACTAAGTTGAAAGTGTAATCGTTGCAGAAGACACCACAGATGGGGAAGCAACCGCGTCACTAGCCCTCCTGATTTTGGCAGTAGTGAGGCTTGTGCAACTTAGTGACACTCAGAATTAGTTTGGGGGTTATTATAGCACAAAAGGGAGGCTTCTGTTAAGATGCACAGCACTGTACTGTCACATAAGAAATATGAGAGCCCAGCAAACACACAGAAAATAGAAGAGCCACGGTGGCAGAAGCAGGGATTGTGTGTCAAAGGTGCCAAGCTCCCGTGAGCGGAGAACTGGTGCGCTGTGGCCAAATTCACTGAGTGAAAACTCTTAAAAGAGAGCACTCCTACAGGAAATTTTATACATATATTTTTCTTTATGACTAAGAAACTGCATATTAGTCACTGGCAAATATTTCTTACTTGTGATAATGAATTTCAACCTTTTCACATTCAGAGGCTTATGGTCAAAAGTTAAAATAATCTGGCTGACCTACACTTGATTATAAACACATGCAAAGGCTTCAGAAACACAGACAGACCTCCCCAAAGTTATTAAATAAGAGACTATTGTGTCCAGTGAATGGGCAAGCAGCATGGTTTACTATTTTTGTATGATGGCAGTTTCCAATAGCTTTCTTATTTTCTTTTTAATAGGGAGCATTCCATTCAGCCAACCCCAAATTCCCTCTTCCCTCATATTGGAGAAATTGTTCTGCACTCCACTTTGCAGAGCGCTGAGTTATGCCAATGAGAGAGCACACACAGTTCAATCCTGCTTGCACCCGTGGTTCATTAGAACAGATTCCGGATGCCAAATTCACTTGAAGGGGACGCTTAGATTTCATCAACGGGAATTTTCTCTCCGTCAACTAACAGTCAACACATTAGCTAAAATACATATTGGGGAATTATTTCTTGATTACTACCCAGAAGCTCCATTCTACCGAGCCTTACAACACAGCTCATTCCACTTCAGTCTTTCTAGATCCTTTGCAATATATATTATATATAATAATAGATATATAATAATAGAAAGCTTCTTGTTAGTTTTTGTTTTGGTAGCTTATATTTATACAGTTACAGTATAAAAGTTTATCCTAAATAAAACTCTTATAGAATTGGTGGTCCTAGACACACACCCTTGTTCACTAGATTTTATGATGTTTTAATTTTAATTACCATTTTAACCTCTTATTTTAAGTAACCAGTATTGAAATCCCTTTAAAATAGAAAATGTTTCTTTGCCTCCTTGAGTATATCTTGTTAAACATAACCTAAAATTTTAAACATTAGCTTGAAGTCACCATAATAAACATTAATAATTACTGAAAGCAACACAGTGGGTCCTCAAAAGCAGAGGCATTTTAAAGCCCTGGGCTCAATGCTCAAATTCATCAACTAATTTGGGATTGTCTGAGCCTTGGATTGCTTATCCACAAAGTGGGAATAAGAACACATTTCTCATCTGGTTGTTGGGATGACTGAGTTAGATAATTAACAGTACTCAAAAAACAAGTCTTCATCATTTCTCCAGAAGGCTGGAGTATACTCAGAATCTGCTGAGATAGGTGAAATGCTTGCTTCTAGTCTAAATAGCACCACACTACTGCACTTTTAGAGTGCTCAGGCTTGATTTTATTACTTTTGACTATCTGCCTGTCATGGTTATCATAAGCTCATGCTGTCACTGGTATCATTATATTAGCCAGTGGTCTAACAGGTAAAATAAAAAGGGAGCACAGGATACAATAAAGAAAAGAAGCCTTCCTGTACACAAAAAAAGAGTTCTTCCTCTTGTGAGCATGACAAGTGAGTTTCCCTAAATAAAGAGGTTCCTGAAGGAAAATGGGAGAAGAGGTGTTTCAAACTGATTTACACCAACTGGCCCTGTCACAACTGCCCAATTCTTTTGATAAACATATAAGTAGCCTCGGATAATCAGCAAAATGTGCTTTAATGGAAACAAGTCCTAGACTGAACTAGACCACAAGTTTAAACAAGCATGAGCAAGCAGGCATACACTACCACGCCAAATGTTACTGTAGACTCTTCAACTCCCTCTTACTCTTTTTTTTTTTTTTTTAAGATTTATTTATTGAGGGAGGGGCAGAGAGAGAGGGACAGAGAATCCAAGCAGACTCCGTGCTGAGTGAGGAGCCCGGTGCGGGCTTGTGATCATGACCTGAGTCAAAACTAAGAGTGGGACTCTTAACCAACTGTGTCACCCAGGCGCCCCTCCCCTCTCTTAGTCTTTTCAGGCACGCCACATACCACTCTGCATGAAAGAGTTACCATTCCACAAGAATCCGCTAGCCTTCTAGTCCAATCAGAAGATGGAATGCTCTTTGAGTGGGCCCATTGGAATTCTCACTCAAGGGGCTTTACTCTGAAAGGGTTAGCTGCTCTACTTGCAAGATTCTTACCCACTTTTCATTCCAAGGATGGAGGTACCTATGTAACTCCTAACAAACCGAGCTTGCCTCAGCACTGAAGAACTCTAGCATCCATTTTACTAATTAATGAGTTCTGTGGTTCGTATCTGTATGTAGTTCATATATATTTATACATTTGTATACATTATATGAGTTTTGTGGTTCAATATTTGAAGTGTACTTAGTGACCATTTTAGATTGCAGGCTCCCCTTAAAAGTCCTTCTTATATAAACAACCATGCCTACAACGGAGAGTCAACTTCAGCACACACATATTACTGTCTATACTGAGGCATTTTTAAAGTAAATTACAGATCAGTAATGAGGAGGGGTGGTTGTGATTATTGTTAATTCTGTGTTCCTTACGGTAGGGAGAATAAAAGGCAGAAGCTTCCCAGCCAGGAAACGTAGCTCCCACGGCCTTGGACGGTGCCGCAGGGTCTTCCACAGGTGTTCACAGTACTCAGGACATGGTTTGCACCTCACAGGAGACGTACAATAGACAGTGGGCTGCGAACTGAGCACCAAAGACCTAATTCTTCCCCTATGTTCTTCCTGCTGAAGAATCTGCATGGAGAACTGGCTACAGTAGCTCTCATCGACTTGATATATACTGTCTGGTGCCTTCTGGCTCATCCTGGATCCAAATGCAACCTAGGCAACCTAAATCACCCCTCTCTTTCTCTCCTTCTCTAATTTGTTGATTACAATCTGCTTTAAATTTATAAATTAGAATACTCTATATTTTTTTGCAGATAGGTGATTTTATTTTTACAATGATACTTATTCTGCAGAACAGAGTCATCTAGGGGGAATTATCTTATCTCACAAACATAATGAATCAGAATGTCCACAGGGGGACCCAAGAAAGCATAATTGAGGGTTAAAAAGGGGAAGATCCTATTTGGTTCTGATGTACACTCTTGATAAAGAACCACTGGAGAACTGCCAGTTTACGATAATGACAAACCAGAGTTTCAAACCAATCTTCCTCCACTGGGGATATATATATACATACATATATATTTATGTATATATAAATTTATATATTTATATATATATAAATGCTGGGTAGGTTTTTTTTTTTAATAAATCATTTTAAAAGTATCAAAGAACTGACAAGATAATAAGGAATCATTAGCTCAATACTGCAGGAAACCAGGGAGATAAGCTAGCATGGAAGTTTTCTTCCTATGAGTCCATTAGCCGGTTCTGACAAATGTTAAAAGTCCTGCAGATCTGAACTTTTGTCTTCATGGCCTCACTAGCAGAAGGTGATTGAATCAAAGCCCAGACTGACAGAGGGTGGAGGATTTAACAGGTGATCACCCTGGCAGAAGCAAATATTGTCTCCTTCTGGAATCCCAACTTAAATTTAGGGTATAGGTGAAATAGAATGGATTTGCAGCCCAAATTGGCGTTATGAAGATCCTCCAAAGAAATTCAAGCCTTAAACTTGGTTGGTGCTAGACTCAAAGTGTCACCTCGTGCCCACCAGAAGCAAATATAGATTCTTTCCAGAGGAAGTTCTTAATTCCAGAACTCAACTAAACATGACTATGTTCAAATAAAGTACTTCTGTTCATCAAAAGACTCATAAAGATAGGAAAAAAAGGAAAACAGTGGATGGGGAAGGAATTTGCAATACATGTAACAGACAAAGGACTCGTATCCAGAATATAGATAGACATAAAATTTATATAGATGCTTCACAGAGGGTAAATCTAAATGGTGAAAATACATGAAAAGGTGGTCTGCCTCATTAATAATGAGGGAAATAAAAAAACAAAGCAACAATTAAAGCCACTACACCCACTCCTAATTGCTTGATGTTAAAGCCTGGGAATGGGACATGTTTTTGAGAATTAAGAAACAGAACTTCTCCTGCCCTTCCAATATGAACATAAACTGATTTTAAAAAATGCTTTGGAAAGCATTTAGCCTTTTCTAGTAAAGTTGAAGAAACTCACATGCTATAGAAATTCCACTCTGGGGTATACATCCTAGGGAAACTCATGAACAGGGAACATCAAGAGATAAATTTGTACAATAGTGTTCTTTGCAGCACTGTTCTTGACAGCCCAAACTGGAAACAACCCAAAAGTCCACTAATAGCAGAATAAAGAAATTGTGGTATAGACACACAGTAGATTATTTTATAGCAATGAGAATAAACAAACTACAATTATACACAATAACATAAATAAATCATTATAGTAAATGAAAAAAGCCAAGTCACTAAAGTATCTGTAGTATGATTAAATTTATAGGAAAGTCAAGATCTGGTAGGACCAACCAATATTGTTTAGGTGTTCATACGTAGTGGTAAAATTTTATTTTTTTTTTATTTTTTTATTTTTTTTAAAGATTTTTATTTACTTGTTTCACAGAGAGAGAGAGAACACAAGCAGGCAGAGTGGCAGGCAGAGGGAGAGGGAGAAGCAGGCTCCCTGCTGAGCAGGGAGCCCGACGTGGGGCTCAATCCCAGGACCCTGAGATCATGACCCAAGCTGAAGGCAGACGCTTAACCGACTGAGCCACCCAGGCGCCCCTAAAAATTTATTTTTTATTTTATTTTTTTAAGATTTTATTTTTAAATAATCTCCATACCCAGTGCAGGGCTTGAACTCACATCTCTGAGATCAAGAGTCACACGCTCCACCAACTCAGTCAGCCAGGTACTGCACAGCAGTAAAATTTTAAAGAAAAAGGAAAGGAATTGGGGAATGGGAGAGGTTATAATTGCAAGTGCTACCAATGTTCTTTTCCTTGACCTGGTGATGACTGCATGAATTTGTGCTTTATAATATTCATTAAACCATACTTTCAGATTTATGGACTCTCCTGGTTTCATATTATATTTCATAATGAAAGCAATATTTAAAAAAAAGAAGAAGAAGAAAGAGGAGTAATAGGAAGAGAGGAGAGAAGAGAAAGAAGAAGAGGAGGAGGGGGAGAACAGGAAAAGCAACACTGAATCCCAAGTTTCAAGACCTGTGACCGTATCTTTTCTCTTCAGTGCACCACGTCAGATACACTCTTAACCATATAGTGCCTTCAGTAAACCCTCTCCACTGCCCCACTATGTTCACTGTAGGCTCTAATCTGGCCATTGTCCTGACTTTTGGTTCTCTTTGACAGTTTTGTCAATCAGCGAAAAACAATGACACAACACATCCTGAAATAAGTATTCAAGGAGCAGGGCAAAAAGGCAGGATATCACAGGATGACACTTGCTCAATACAATTTCAGCCTCGTTTAATCTTACAGCCATCGTTCTTACAGATATGATAAGTACTTCCACTGCGGCTTTCTTTCCATGGGTATTGTCCATGAATCTCACCAACGCTGAACAGTGCTGACAGTATGGTAGTCAATGTCATGCTCTCCAGATATAAGGAAATATGTGACTTTTTTTCTCAACCTCAGTAGAAGTACTACCCATAATTTATGTATGTACACTACCATGGACTTGTTTTTTTGAGTACCTTAAAAAAATTTAGTTGGAAAAATGTGGCTGCTGAACATAATTCATAACTTCTAATAGATTTTGAAATAAATAATAAATAACTGAATAATTGAAATAAATGATAATAAATTTTAGGGACCAAAAAATGTGATTCTTTCAAATGTGAAACCTTAATTCAGAATTTAAGATTATAGATGTTTGGGGGCAAGGGAAGGAGACAAACAAACTTTTATTAACATTTGCTCAACATACTGCACATTCTTTGGGGTCACTTTGGTATCACTGGCTACCCTGAACTTAAAAACAAGCGAATCAATCCCTGACTGTTTTGAGGGAGAAACTCTACAAAAGGGTAGGAATCTGTTCCTTCTCCCAACTGAATCATGTTTTACTTTAAACACACTTTCCAAAAAGGAATGGTTTGTACTCCATATTTTCTTAAATTTTTTAAAGTTCTGTGGCTAATCTTATATTACTCCTCATATAATCCCCAGCCTTCACCCCTAAAATCTTCATTTTCATGCTGCCAAGCTATCCTGAATCTTTTCTGCCCTGAAACAAAAAATGCACCCAGATTTTCTGCTCTACCCGAGCAATCTATTCAGGTCCAGGAGGTCTTGTTTAATTGGTCTACAGAACTCCAATTCTGAGAGAAAGAGTTCCCAAAAATCCCATGCAATAATGCCACCCAATTCATCTCTGTTGAACGCTTATCTGGCTTCAAAACCTTCAGCAATGGGGACTCAACCTCCAATGAGACAGAATCCATCATCTGAGTAGCTTAAATTATAAGGAAGTTCTAATTAATGCTTGTAAATGGTACCAGTTGGCCTTTGTTGCGCATTTCGAAAACACGCAAAATATTCCTATTCTCTCAATCTTAGGCGGGTCTATCATAAATTCCTGAAGCGAGTTCTGTTTTCTTCTTTCCGAGTTAAACATATTCCATTTTGTCAACTGTTCTTCAAAAGATGTGGTTTCAAGATCCATCACTGGACTGAACTCCAGTTTTGTCAATGCTCTCTCCAAAATAAAGTGCTCAAACTGAACGCGGTACTTTGCACTTAATTCGTGTTATTATTAAATATGCAGCCTAGAATAAAATCTATTTACGTCAGCAATAGAGTACTGTTGACTGAAAATCAGTCAGCAAACCCTTCAGAATCTCTTTTGCTCTCATGCACAGTTACTTTTTGTATAAGTGATTAATTTCAATAGTTATGGTTAATTTTATACTAGTACATAATAAATATCACCCTGTTAATTAGAGTTTTTGAGTTGAAGTATTTACCTTTATTCTTCCAACTAAGAAGTTGAAATCAGTTAACATTCAATGAGTATCTACTGTTTTGTAACAGAAAATTGGTTATTTTAAAGATAAGGAAACAGAAATCCAAAACCTTAAAGTGACCTACCTTGGAATCAGCATTCTTATGTAGTCTTTGTGACACCAAAGTGTGTGCTATACCTCCCATCCTTTACTAGCCACCCCACTATTTTAGATATACACAGAATTGCAAGTTGGCCTTCTAGTCTTTATGCAAGTCACTGATACGCTTCTGAATGGGGCAAGGCCCGAGGATGGAACCTTGCAACACATAACCAGAAATCCCCCACAGAGAAACACACTGATCCACTTAACACCAGTCCTTGATGGGTTAATTTCGCAATTAAGAACTAAGCTAACAACCATTTCCATCAAGCCCATCCTTTTCCATCTACTCCATAAGACCCTCAAAAGTAATTTTGCTGAAAAAAAAAAAAAGTCCACATTTACTGCATACACAAAATTCCATGCATGCCCTTGAATTATGTAATTATTTAAAAAGAGAGACCAAGTGTTAAACTGGGGCATATTAAAATTTTAAGTTTATTTGAGCAAAAATGCCTTGGACTAGGACAGTGCCAAACCAGAAGTGGTTAGAAGCATTCCACCAACAGGAGCCAAGGGCAAGACTTTTATAGGGAAGACCCAAAAGGAAAGTATTTGATTGGTTATAGCTTAAGTGGTTGCCTTGTTCAGGAAAGCCTACCTGGCTGTTTGGGATTGGTTGTCCTCAGGTTTTGATTTCTTAACCTAAAGGCATTACAGGCTTAGGTTTTGGTTTAGGTAGGTTACTAAGTCATTAGACCCACCTATGTCTAATGGCCCCTTATTTAATTAACTTAGCACAAGTCAGTAAAGTGCAATTTCTTCTTGGATTGTGGAAGCCAAGCCATCATCTCCTGTTAATAATCACTGCTACTTTTCTGAATGCTCACATAGTTTCATGATCTATTTTGAAATTTGGCTGAAGAGTTTGAGTTTAAATTTACTAATTGGGAATTACAAATTCTTCTATTACCCTTTCTGGAAAATTATTTTTAATCTCTTAGAACTCTTCAGTTCTTTGAATCTGTAAAGATTCCAACATTCCTGCATGGTGAGTCTGGACTCACAAGAAAATCCCTTCATTACCTAAGGGCTCACTATTTCCACATATTTTCAGGCATTAATCTGCTAGCCAGCTTTGTTCTACCTCTTGAGTTGGAAGCTCCTTCTCTTTGATTAAAAAAAAAAAAAAATTACTAAATGCTTCTGTTACCTTGTTGTCATCTAGAAATACCACATAACAGGCCTCAAACATTAAGCCTATCTTTCCCATAGTCTTCTCTTTCTGAAAGTAGTTTCAAATATGTTCTTTTTGGCAGGATGCTGTATATTTTAGATTACTCCGTGCCTTAAACTTCCTAAAAGCAGTTTTAAAAGATGTTCCCCCTCTTTTATAAATATCCTTGGTTACATATGTCTCAGGCCCAGCATGATACCACTGTCCTAAATCTGGGAGAACAAGTCACTCTTTTTTCTCTTTCAAGATTTTATTTAAATTCAAGTTAGTTAACATATAGTGCAGTATTAGTTTCAGGGGTAGAATTTAGTGATTCATCAGTTGCATATAGCACCCAATGCTCATTACATCACGTGCCCTCCTTAATACCCAGCACCCATTTACCCTATCCCCTCACCCACCTCCCCTCCAGCAACTCTGTTTGTTCTCTATAGTTAAGAGTCTCTTACAGCTTGCCTCCTTCTCTGTTATTTTTCCTTCACTTCTACTATGTTCATCTGTTTTCTTAAATTTCACATATGAGTGAAATCATACGGTATTTGTCTTTCTCTGACTTATTTTGCTCAGCATAATACACTCTAGCTCCACCCACATCATTGCAAATGGCAAGCTTTCATTCTTTTTGATGGCTGAGTAATATTCCATATATATGTGTGTGTGTGTATATATCATATATTCATATATATATAATCTATATATCATTCTATCATATATAAATACATAAACACCACATCTTCTTTACCCATTCATTAGTTGATGGACATTTGGGCTCTTTCCACAGTTTGGCAATTGTGGATAGTGCTACTATAAACATTGGGGTGCACATGCCCTTTGAATCAAAAAGGATACAAAAATAGTGAGACCAAGTCACTTCTAACCCCTGAACTCCACATTTCCTTCTGCCCCCCACTTCCCAAAATGCTGAGCCTGGGGCAAATGTTAGCCAATAAGAAGGAAATTAAAAAGTATTACAGAGACTTTTACAAATAGCAGGAAATAACAGAAATGTTCACAGATAAGAATCCTGGAAAAAAAAAAAAAAAGACAGAAACAGAGGTCAGGAGAGCTCCACGTATCACCAACAGGAGAAAACCAAAGCACTCCAGACAAATCTACCCTTTAGGGACACCCCTAGAAAGTGACTCCTCCATACACAGCCATTTTCCCACCTATTTTTCTTTTTAATATGGTGTATCTACGCTCCTCAGGAATTAATGTAAAAATATCTTGAAAAAGAGTCCAAGCCAATTTTTCCTTTATGTGGAAAAAAGCAGCACTTTGCTATATCAACCCCCAGCCCATCTGTACAGTAAGGAAACTAACAAGAAACTACATGCCAAAAATGCATACATACAAAGGTATAAGAAAATAGTGGTATGGACTGTTAGATAATGAAATTTATTTATATAAACAAATACAAACATTATTAAACACTGTATATTATATAAAATAATGTACAATGAATACTACATATTATGTATTATATATCATGTTACATATCCTAAGTCATATATATATACTTCATATTGATTTATGTGTATAAGTACACATTTTTTTCTTTTATTATCATCCAAAATGTTCCTGACACCTACTTAATACCAATACTGTCATTAGTGACGTTTGAGAATTGCCCAGAGGGTGCAAAGCTCTGCCTAAGATACAATGTGTGCTCATGTCCATCTGATTCCAAAGCTTCACAACATTAAGAAGATACTACAGAAGTATTTTGAGGCTCCACAGGAAAGCAGCAGATAGCAGCCGTGTTTTAAAGAGATGTCTATCAAGGATAAATCAGGGGGAAGACTGAAAAGACTTTACCAAGAAGCTGTAGTTATCATGCCAATAGAGATGAGAAACTGGGTATGACAGGGCCAATTTGAAGCATGAAATGACAAGATTTGATGAAAGTTTAGATACAAAAGTTTATATCATTGAATGTCCTTAGGTAGAAGCATCAGAAGCAAATTCTAATTTATGAACATAAGGAATTTACTTAAAGAGAGCTGAGTAGCTTGCAGAATCTTGAGAGGACCAGAGAGCCGGAGGAAGTTTTTCTGTCATGAAATGCCTCAAGTTACAAGACAGAGGCCCTACCACTGGACAGTGACCCCCAGCTTGTGAGCCCATAGCAGGACACTGCTAGACACTGTCATCAGTCAGCTGCCACTGCTTTCTCCTGCAGCCCCCAACCAACAGAATCACCAGGGAGGCCACTGTTACTCAAGCCCAAAGTGCAACTGGCTGTGATAAGTTACAAAGAAGACTCGGAAGGGGTTTTCAGTCTTGGTAACAGCTGAGGACTCTGCTGTTATTAGAGAGTAACCAAAATATAGGAGGATCTAAAAAAATAACAAATGTCCACCACCAGATGAGAGTAGAAACATCTTTTTTAATTTTTTAATTTTTTTTTTTTTTGGAGAGGGAGTGAAAGAGGTGGGGAGGTAGGGGTGGAGGGGCAGAGGGGAGAGAGAGAGAGAGAGAGAGAGAATCTCCAGCAGGCTCCATACCCAGCACGGAGCCTGACACAGGGCTCGATCTCACAACCCTGAGATCATGACCCAAGCCGAAATCAAGAGTCAGATGCCTAACCAAATGAGCCACCCAGGCGCCCCCAACACATTTTTAAGTTCATTTTGTATATTGCATACTCAAAGATTTTGGTTTACAGGAACACTTCCATAACATAATCCCAAACTACAATTTTACCAAACTAACTTGACAGGTGAAGAAAGAGCAGCCAGCATAGTCTTCCTTAAGAGTATTTAAAAGGAGACCCTTGTATCATTTGCAAATATTCTTGGCAAAGGCACTGAGGTATGTGATTCCTCTACGCTGCTGCTTCTATGAAGTGGCTGTTGTATATTCTTCCTCTTTGATTAAATCATGTTTTCTTTTGTCAAGAATATCCATATGGTTTGTGTATTCAGAAACAGGTCTATGATACATTCTTTATATGCCTGTATTCCTTGAGGATCTGAAAATATTTGTTTTCCTAAGACACCGTATCATGATGCTTTCTAGTTGAAGACTGAAATCCTACTTGTTTTGAGAAGGTTCTGGGTAAACAAGACATGTCATCAGTGACAATCTAAAGTAACAGTGAACGTATATCTGTTTGAATTAGTGGAATTACTGGATCATATGATAGTTCTATTTTTAATTCTTTGAGGAACCTCTTTACTGTTTTCCACAGTGGTTGCACCAATTTGCATTCTCACCAACACTTGTCATTTCTAGTCTTTTTTGATTCCAGCCATTCTGATTGGTTTGAAGTGATATCTCACTGTGGTTTTGATTTGCATTTCCTTGATGATTAGTGATACTGAGGATCTTTTCATATGTCTGTTGGCCACATGTTTATATTTGGAAAAATGTCTATCATGTCCTTTGCCCACTTTTTAATCAAATTTTTTGCTTTTTTGTTGTTGATTTATACAAATTTTTTGGTAAATTTTGGATATAGAAATGCCATATGATCCAGTAATTCTCCTCCTGGGTATTTACTCAAAGGAAATGAAAACACTAATTTGAAAAGACATATATTCACTGCACCATTATTTACAATAGCCAGGATAGGGAAGCAACCCAAGTGTCCATCCATAGATGAACAGATAAAAAAGATGTGGTATATATAAACAATGGAATATTACTCAGCCATAAAAAAAGAAAGAGATCTTGCCATTTGCTACAACATGAATGGACCTACAGAGTACTATGCTAAGGAAAATAAGTCAGAGAAAGACAAATACCATATGATTTCACTTATATGTGTAATCTAGAAAACAAAACAAATGAACAAACAAACAAACAAAGACTCTTAAATACAGAGAACAAACAGATGGTTGCCAGAAGCGAGGTGGGTAGGAGATAGGTGAAATGGAGTAAGAGGTACAAACTTCCAGTTCCAAAACAAATAAGTCATAGAGATGAAGAGTACAGCATAGGGAATATAGTCAATAATACTATAATAACACTGGATGGTGACAGATGGTGATTACACTTGTCACGGTAAGCAGTGAATAATGTATAGAATTGTCAAATTGCTCTATTGTATATCCGAACTAATAAAGCATTACATGTGAACTATACTTTAATAATAATTGTTTTAATTTAAAAAAATAAATAAAATACTAGTAACACTATCAGTGCTTCCCTGTCAAGTCTTAGTCAGGTGTTCTGCTTGCAAGAGTACTTGAATCATGCTCTGGCCTGACTCACAAATAAATTTTGGAGAATTTGCCTTATCATGAGGACTATTTTACTTTAATGATATCTCCTGAGTTGTGAGTATTACTAACAACAACAACAAACGTATAAAATTGCAAAATATGATTTTATTTTAGGTAAGGGAAATGAATTACCATAAATCTTTCCTTTGAACAATTTTGATATTTAAATTATATTCTATTGTATTTTGTTTGGGAACTCTTCATTGTTTGTTTAGTAATAAGGATAAAAACTAGTTAGAAGCACCATCTAAGTATGTTCCATTTAAAGATGTATAGCACAAAAGTCATACTTGCTAATGATGTGTGCTTGGCTGAGTGAGCAACTTACAATAAAAAGATGTATATTATGGATAAAGTCCAATTATTACTTAGTTTTTATCATGCCAGCTGTAATGTAACAGAAGATTCATAATTTATTCAACAGCATGCCGATCATAGGCCATAAATACCACTAGGTCTTTACTTTTGCTTTTTTTTTTTTTTTTAAGATTTTTTAATTATTTATTTGACAGAGATAGAGACAGCCAGCGAGAGAGGGAACACAGGCAGGGGGAGTGGGAGAGGAAGAAGCAGGCTCATAGTGGAGGAGCCTGACGTGGGGCTTGATCCCGTAACGCCGGGATCATGCCCTGAGCTGAAGGCAGACGCTTAACCGCTGTGCCACCCAGGCGCCCCTACTTTTGCTTTTTTTAAAAAAGGAGCTGATGCCTCTCATTGACAAAAGTATTCATCAATTGATTGAGTTTAACAATCCCTGGAATAGCCAGCCTCAGAGGATTTTTCTCTGATTTGACCGATCTACAATATAGAAAACAAACAATTTCTACGTTTGTTTTCAATCTCCTTGCTCATATTTCTGTTGTTTTTTTCCCACTGGTTTAAAATTAAAATTCTCTCTAAGCATCTTTATACAGAACTTGGAATCACTGTATCACAGGGCCTTTATTGCCATATCATAAAATTTATGTTATGTTATTTTATTCATTCACTCAACAAATGGTATTAATAAGTTTCAAGTATGTACACGATGTTATGAATAAGACATATCTAGTTTCACATTTTAGAGGGGGATAAAGATATTAATCAACTAATTATGCAATCCATTTTATGATTGCAACAGTCACAAGTGTTAGAGAGGTGTACGGATGCTATGAGACCACATAAAATGAAATTCTGACTTAATCTGGGTAAGAGGGATGGGAGAAAAGGCTTTCAGGAAAGTCTTCTCTGAAGGTTACTGTGAACATTAAATGTCTGAAAAGCACTCGGCATAACAGCCACTCAGTGAAGCAGTGATGATGAGGATGAGGAGGAAGAGGAGGAGGAAGAGGAGGATGACAACGACAAGACAACACAGTTAAATCATTCAGCTCAAAATCTTTCCTATTCCTCCAGACCAGGCATATGTAGGTATATATTAAGAACAGAAGCAGATGGGGCGCCTGAGTGGCACAGCGGTTAAGCGTCTGCCTTCGGCTCAGGGTGTGATCTCGGCGTTATGGGATCGAGCCCCACATCAGGCTCCTCCGCTGGGAGCCTGCTTCTTCCTCTCCCACTCCCCCTGCTTGTGTTCCCTCTCTCGCTGGCTGTCTCTCTCTCTGTCAAATAAATAAATAAAATCTTTAAAAAAAAAACCAGAAGCAGACGTTCTAGGAATAACTACATGTCATCTACTGTTTCAGGAATTACAACAAAGGACCTGAGAGTTTGTAGCCATCCTACTGTTGTTATAACTTTGTCATAGAAACTGCTCATCAGAGGCTTACAGTGTGTGCTTCCCCAGGGCACTTCTGGTTCTCCTACTCTAATACATTATTTGAGATCTGAATGGATGTTGCCATGCTACTTGCAAGAAACAGAAGGGCTAGGGGTGAGTACAGCAACTCCAGTCATGATTAGGCCTCATTTCTCCAGTTTGCATGAAGCCATTGAAACTGTCCAATTCTGCCCTTCTGCATCTCTCCACAGTCCTCAGTATTAGCTCCTCTTCAGTCTGGGCCATCTCAGGGAACCCCAGATCCCATGACCTGCCACTGTATTTACTTTATTATTATTATTATTATTATTATTATTTTACCTACCTCATAAAAGGGATAAGTGCCCTTATAAGAAAAGACATGAAAGATGATATCTCTCTGTCTCTCTCTCTCTCTGTACCATATGTGGATATAGTGAGAAGGTGTATCTGCAAGCCAGGAAAAGGACTCTCACCAGATCTGGACCAAGCTCACACCATGATCTCAAATTTTCAAGCCTCCAGAACTGTAAGAAATAAATTTCTAAGGCTTAAGCCACCCAGTCTATGGTATTCTGTTAGAGCAGTCCAAACTGACTAAAATAGGTACAAATACATCACTTCCCGATGGCTCCTTTGTAGTCCCTCCCTCAGGTCCTTCTCACCCTCTGATTCCAGGCAACCACTGATCTGTTCTTCTACACTATGGATTAGATTGGACTTTCTGGAATTTTCTATAAATGGAATCATACTCTATGTACTTTTTTGTGTGTATCATCTTTCAGTCAGTATAATTATTCTGAGATCCTTCCATGCTGTACCATTTATCAATATTCTTGCCATTCCTTTTTCTTGCCAAGTATTATTCCATCATATGGATATGGATATACAACACTTTGTTCATACATTCACATGTTGTTGAACAGTTGGGTTATCTTTAGTTTCAGGCTATCGCAAACAAAGCTACAATTAGTATTTGCACATAATTCTTGGTACAGACATGCCACACTAAGGTACAGTAAATTCCTCTTAGGTAAATACCCAGGAGTGGAATAGCTAGAACATACGCTAAGTAATTGTTTAACTTTTTAAGAAACCACTAAACTGTTTTCCAAAGTGATTATACCATTTCATATTTCCAGCAGTAGTGTATAACAGTTCCAGTTCCTTCACATCCTCACTGAGTACAAAAATCATGTTAATTTTTGCCATTTTAAAGGTGTACCTGGTTTAATTCTATGAAATATACATATCATCTTCATGTCATAAATCAGAAAAGTGAAGCTCTGCCTATATTTTTCTCCCAATGAGATAAATTATAAAAAGTCCCTTCGAAGTATACAAAATTGTGTTTTAATATAAAAATACAAAACTTCAAAAATGTCAAAATTCTTACACCATTTAATATTATAATTGAAGTTTTGTACTACAGATTTCAGTCACATTAAAATTAGCAAACAAATGAGGTTGTTGTTTTGTTTTTGTTTTTTAATTTATGTGACAGAGAGACAGCCAGCGAGAGAGGGAACACAACAGGGGAGTGGGAGAGGAAGAAGCAGGCTCCCAGCGGAGGAGCCCGATGTGGGACTCGATCCCAGAACGCCGGGATCACGCCCTGAGCCGAAGGCACACGCTTAATGACTGCGCTACCCAGGCGCCCCTAAAATTAGCAAACAAATGAGTTTTAATAGCAAGCATACACTAGAATATGAAATAGCATAAAAATGAAGTATCTTTTAAAAGGTCAGAAGGTCCGTATTTCATACTGTAATCACATGGAGTTAGGTAGGATGAGATAGAGACCTTCTTAGTACACTGAGTTATCAAATGTTGATAATGTTATGAATGTCTCACACGTCAATTTATCTCAAATGTTATCATGAGTAATTCCTTTGTAGAGAATAATTTTATTCAATGTTTAAAGGTTCCAAGATCAACCCTTGGCACAGCTTGGGCTTGTGAAATTTCAACCAGGATGCTAAAAATTGATGACCATTAAAGTTAAGTCAAAAAATGGGGAGAAAATAATTTTGCCATCCAATGACAGCAGCAGCCAGGAAAACTGCTAAAATGTTTTAAGTGCCAGAGCATGGAACTGTTGATGATCTCAGGCAGAAAGAAGAGGTTTATTATCTATACAGAAACTTGCTACCAACTCCCAAATACCTGGACACAGCAATACTTGTGAAGAAAGCAATGACATGATGGAAACTAGACAAGAAAAATAATTCAAGTTCACTTAGCAAGGTTTGAGTAAAGCAGCCAATATTAAAGCACTGCCAATTTGAAGCCACGGCTTTAAAAAGCCAAACACTTCCCTAATGTTCACTGGATCAAAAGTGATCTAATTGCAAAATAAAATGCATTAAAAAAACATCCAGGAGAATATAATGGCAATATACAGACAACTACAAATCAGATTCCTTTTAAAAGACTTCACACTTGCATCTTGGAAAAAAATGACAATCTGCAGATTATTAGTGCTGCCAAAACTGAAAAAAGTTCTTGTGGCTAAAATAAAAGCAAAATATGCATAAATATACAAGGGTAACAAAAGACTATTTTTTGCTTGTAGGAGCACTGTAATTTTATTTAAATGGTAGGTGTTTCTGCAGAATAGAAAATGGAATTGCACTTAAAAAGACATCCAATTCTATATCTCATATATAGTAGACATCTTTAAAATGTTGGCAGGAAAAAATGCCTACAGGAAAAAGAAAAGAAGCAAACTATTTTAAAATCATCCATATCATAATAACTCAAGAAACACTTCACCTATTCACTTTTTCCCTCCTTTCAAGTAAATCTGAGATACATTCTCCTTAAAGAAAACAAAAGCCACCATCAAGAATCAATTTGTTCTAAGATACTTGTGAACCTAAATCCCACAGCTATCTTTTCAATGTATGTTCCATGGGAAGTTGGGAGGTAAAAACACTATTCTCTTTGAACAATTTGGTTTCTTACACTTAAATAGGAGCAATGTTCAAAGTAATCATATTCATAAACAGTGGATATTTCTGATTCAAATAGGAAGAAACAAGTATAAGTGTGGTCTTTGGCTCCATTTCTGGGTTTTGTTTGTTTGTTTACTTTCAAAAGCTTTAAAAAATGAACTTGGTCTCCAGAACTCCAATGCAACACTAGTGAAGCAGTGGATTTTAAATCACCCACAGCTACTGTCTCACCACAGAAAATGAGATATAAAATCTGATTAGATTTTTTTCTTAAACATATAACATTATGTTTATTCCATGTATTGGTATCCTTTGCATTAATAGAAGAACTAAAGAGAGACAATGAAATAAGCAAGCTACAACAGCACCTTTTCCTTCTTTCTTTTTAAGTTAACAGTACCTTTTCTAAACACAGCAATTCATGGGCTCTGTTCTGAATTTACTAACATCAAATGTTCCTTCCAAAACAGATTTTCTACTGTGGCCACTTTAAATCAAGCTTATTAGCAGTTTGCAAATTTCTGCTGTGCATAGTGATGAAGTTTGTTTTGTTGGCATAAAATGTAGATATATTAACAGATGTTTTAGGTTCAAATCCAACTTGTAATTTAAGGTTAACATGCTGATTTTATAAAAAGGGGCTCAGAATTCCAAAAAGTGATTTAAGGCTGTTTTCAAGTTTTAATTTTATGCACACAGAACACGAGCCATGATTTATAATATACATTATGCTATACAGAATATACTTTAGTACATAAAATTATTGGATTCCTTTTTAAAGCATGGATATGCAACAATTATTACAACTTTAAATTAGTGAAGAAGTAAAGAAAGCTACAGGGTTCCTCTTACACTAATAACATCTATCAATTACCAATTACTAGGGTTTTGTTTTGGGTTTTGTTGTTTCTTGTTTTTTGGGGGTTTTTTGTTTTGTTTTTTTCCTATTCCTTTCATTCCCCTTCTACATACAGAGGGTTAGGTATTTACAATCACCATAAAGATAAAAAGCTGCACCCTGATTTACTTATTTATTTCATAGTTGTTTATCAATCTACATTACATCTTCATAAATCAATATTAAAAAAAAAAACCACCAGATACTTCTCTGTCTGCCTCCACCACTGTATTTTATTTTGGAATCATTTTCTCAAGGAAAAGTCTCAGAAAGAGAAGCCAAATGATAGAATCAAAGGAATAACCAGTTTTTGCCCTCCCAATATAAGGATAAATTTTTCCAATTTATCATTGTGTGAATTCACACATGTCCCTATAGATTCAACTAAGATGCATTTATAATTTTTAGTTATTTAATAATTTAGTAGATAGACAGTAATATGCACACTTAATTTACATTTCTATAATATTACTAAGTTGAACATTTTTCCTTTCAACTTTGATAACTATTTTCACTTATATGAAAATTTATTTTCATTCTCTGAATATCTTCCTTTGCATATCACTCGTATTATTTTCATGAATTCTGCAAATGACATCAATATTAATTTTCTAGTCAACAAATGCATCCAATAGTTCATCATACCATTAACTTTATTGAGAATCTGAAATAATATCTGGTGAGGATGTGGAGAAAAGGGAACGAACTCTCATGCACTCTTGGTGGAAATGTAAATTGGTGCAGCCACTATGGAAACAATATGGAGGTTCCTCGAAAAATTAAAAATAAAACTACTATATGATCCAGTAATTCCACTACAGACTATTTACCCAAAGAAAAGAAAAGCACTAAGTCAAAGAGATATATGCACCCCTATATTCACTGCAGCATTATTGGCAATAGCCAAGATATGGTAGCAACCCATGTAACCAATGGTGAATGAAGGGATAAAGATGTGGTATAAATACACAATGCAATACTATTCAGCCATAAAAAAGAATGAAATCTTGCCATTTGCAACAACATGGATGGATCTAGAGAGTATATGCTAAGTGACATAAGTCAGACATAGAAAGGAAAATACTGTATGATTTCACTTATATGTGGAATCTAAAAAACAAAACAAACGAAAGAGAAACAGACTCATAAATACAGAGAACAAACTGATAGTTGCAGAGGGGAATTAGATGAGTAAGTGGGCAAACAGGTGAAGAGGATTAAGAGGTACAAATGTTCAATTATAAAAAATTAGTCACAGGGACATAAAATACAGCATAATATAAAAACTTTGGTGACAAATGGTAACTAAACTTATTGGGGTGACTATTCTGTAAATGATTATAAACATCAAATCATTAGGTATAGGTTGTATACCTAAAACATTAATATAATATTATATATGTCAATTATTCTTCAATAAAATTTTTAAAAAATGTATTGAGAATCTTAATACAGAAAGCCAGAAAATGTCACCCCTAAATCATTTTGCTTTTGTCTATTTTTAGGTTTTTCTTCTATTTTTATTTCAAACATATTGATTTATGTGTGTGTGTATATATATATATATATATATATATATATACACACTTACTTTTAATCTATTTTACATAGTAAAAATGTCTTCCTGTTTTGGAATCACATGAGATATAGGAAAAGTTTATCTACCTCCATATTCTAACCACAGTTTTGCAACATTGTGTGTTAAATAACTCATGTTCCCATTATATTCTCACCTAAGTTTCATATAATAAGTTCTAATAAACATTGCTGGAATCTTTGTCCTTTCTTCAACATGAGTAGTACTGTTAACTTAGGAATGGGTATAATTTTGGTGACTTTATGGTTGAAATGAAACTGTCTGAAACTGCTTTCAAAACAGAGTTCTTTTCCAGTGGGAAATTACAGTAAAATTGACCAATAAGGTTAAGAATGATAAATACATTAATTTGGAATATTGCCAAACTCTAGGTATTAAAACAATCATTCAACACACTTAGCAGAACACAAAATGTTCTAGGATGCTCATTATTATCATTTGAGACATTTTTAAGCCTAACAATATAAGACCTATGCTGTGAACTACATATTTAAGTTATAAAATTCAACTTTCAGCTTGGTTAAAACAGTTGAGTTAACTTTTTATTGGTAGATAGGCAAAAATAACAACATTTACAAAAGAAGAGAAGCAAAATAAACATAATTTACTAAGATCATTTTAAATGTGTTAGCTGGTCATATTAGTATGTGTGTTTCTTACTTAATTATAAATGCTACACTCTTCTTTCATCTATTGATATATAAATAACAGTGATATGCATATTTGTAACACTTCTAAGCAAGCAAATGATTTCTCTGGCTAAATGATATCTCCCAATAGGATTACATGGTATATTATGTTGGCATGAATTAGTTTGTTAGGTAAATAATCTTAAATATGAAATAGCAATCAACAAGTATGCATAAAAATCACTTAAACGTGTATGATGTGCTTTCCTGAATTGAGTGATTCTAGTTTGTATATCTGAAGTAAATTCCCCAACTCCTGAATAGGGAAATTAAAATGAATGTTTAATTACAACAATATCAAAGTTTTTAAATTGCATCTTTATTTATCATCTCATAGATGGCTTCTTTTTTTCTGGTGGAAGATGCAAAACTGGCCAATTAAAATTTCTGGATGTAGAACCAGAAATTCCTATAACTTGTGAAATAGGAAAATTGAATGTTTGGGAGACAGTGCTAGTATAAAGACATCAATGTGGTAGTCATCAGCCTATAAATGACATTTAATGTCACGAGACTAAATGACATCTCCAATAATAAGTACAAATAGAGAAGAGAACCAAGTACTGATCCCTAGGGTACTCTGACATGAAGAGGTCTAGAGAAAGAGAAGCAAGGAACAAGAGAGTTATGGGCATCTGGGTAGATGTGCTGTCTCTGCTGCTCTGGGGTAAGTCAGGTAAGATGAAGACCAAACAATGACTAATGGAGATAGGAACTTGGAGGTCCCTGTTGAACCTAATCAGATTGCTGGCAGAGTGGTGGGGACAACAGTGTGATTAAAGTATGTTTAAGAGATACCTAAAGGAGAAGCAGAGACAAGTACAGACTTGTTGAGTTTCAATGCCAAGGGCAAAAAAGAATGGCTAGAGAAACAAGAGGGGTGAAGAGACAAGAGGGAGTTTTTTGGTTGTTTTTAAGACAAGTGAAAATTTGTAACAATTAATTCTTTCTAAAGTTCCTAAACAACACATTCCCATAATCCAATCAAAAGCTCTAAGAGGAAAATCCATTGAGAAATGATGACCTGAGCTAAATGATAGGAAATATTTTTGTCTAGAAAACTTGATCCTCAATTAGGACAGTCTTATTTTCAAAGTGATTAAAAGGTACAGGGATTCTAACTACATATAAAAAGCCACAGTCAATTGTTCTCCTTTTCATAAATGATCTAGGGTAATGGGTAATCCCCTGATGATCGCTATTCCCAGAACAGGTAAAAAAGCAAAGCTGCTTTAAAAAAAGGGGGGGGGGGCGCCTGGGTGGCACAGCGGTTAAGCGTCTGCCTTCGGCTCAGGGCGTGATCCCGGCGTTATGGGATGGAGCCCCACATCAGGCTCCTCTGCTAGGAGCCTGCTTCTTCCTCTCCCACTCCCCCTGCTGTGTTCCCTCTCTCGCTGGCTGTCTCTATCTCTGTCAAATAAATAAATAAAATCTTTAAAAAAAAAAAAAAAAAAGCAAAGCTGTACCAAGTGGTCTTTTAGGAAGGCTATTAGTATGACTTGTAAACAAATTTTATATAAGTGATGAATTAAAATTGCTTTGGTATTTACTCATTGGTCAAATGTAGTAAGTTTAATTCAATAAAATAAAGCCGTAGGGGTGATGTTACTATCACCAGTTCAACTTAATGTTCAGAATGTGCTCTGAAAGAAATGGTTTAAATGTCTGAAAGCATCAGAATTGCACTGTTAGAGCATATAAAGTATGTAAATATAATCTAATCCTGCTTTAGCCACATTAAGTAACAAGGTTTCTCAGAACACCTAAAGCTTTTATGAAGAGGCCACTTTTCAAGAACCATAATGGGTAATTAATTCAAAATACCCATGGGGCCACACTCAAATGGTATAGACTCTTTGTCCCACTGAGCCCAGGAATCTCAAGCCATGTCCACTACTGGAGAGACCACACCACTGCAGGAGCAGCTGTTCGCGTCAGCCTCGCTGTTCTCCCTCCCCATTCTACCCGGGTACCATGACCGAGGCCTGGCGACCATACAGCGGAAGGGATTGCAACTGCACTACCATTTACTTTGCATTTCTTTGCTGAAATGAACACAGTTTTGAGGTAATCACTGGTTAATATCAAAACCCAGGGGACGTATAGAAACTAAACCTTACACTAAAATTTAAGCTGAACTCAACAAACTCAACCGAATAATAGAGCCATTTAATCAGGATCAACTGTAACTACAGAACCAAGCGTCATCCAAATCTCACCTCGTATTAATACTTAAGGCATTCCAGAAACCATCATGAAGGTGTACGCACACTTTTAAATACACGGCATTGCCCTCAGAACATTTCCAAGTTGTTGTGTTATGAAAATGCCAACAGAAATTTTAATTTAATTAAAATGGACAAATATCAGCCTTTCTCTTTTGGAAAATTTTGTCTCTGAAGACACGTCTGAAATGAAAATTTGCCCCTATAATTTTTTTTCTTTGAGAACTGCACTTTCCTGACAGCAATATGCAGTTCCACGCAGTTACACCCACTTCCCACTGCTTTTCAGACTTATGTAGCAGAAGCGCCACCAAAATACACATACATATTCATAAGCTGTCTGAAGCATTAATTCCACACATGGCAATGTACACTTGCATCTGTGGTTGGAGCTTCTAATTTGCAAAAGCAAATATAATGTGTCTAAAAATCTTGATGAGTGAGTCTTTCAAATTCAAGCCCAGAACATTAAGGATCCACATATACATAATTTCAAGCAGCAATAGGCTTAAGTTTTCTGACTACCTAATATAATTCTTTCCAAGTCAGAGTGTCACTATATGAATATGATTATTGCCAATGCTAATTTCTCTAATTTACTTCTTATATGTATTTCAGGTTATAAATATTCATAACCAAAGTCCTCTGGTAGGGTCTCTCCTTCCACTAGTAAAAACTAAATTCTACTTGCTATAATATAAATCTATTTTCTCCCATTCTAATTTATGATATGGCTAAGAAAAGTAGCTTGCAATATCTTTTCAAAATAAAGAAATAACAACCCACCCTTTCTTTTTTTTCAAGGTACAATGGTCTAGTGGTGGAAACATTGACAATAAAATATTCAAATCATCTTCCACATCTCTGATTCTTTTTCATTTTTTTCTTTTGTTCTTTTTATGGTAATAATTTCACCAGTAGTTCAGCTGATCTAGTGCCTCTGCCCTTGAGTTCTAATTTTGCTTCAGTACCTATAAATAACATCTCCCCTTCACTCCTCTTTCTTGGGTGGGGGTACCTCCATGATGTGGCAGCTGGTTAGGCCAAGAAAAGCCCTGGGTTGCTAATTCATGACTTTTAAGCACAGAAATTTGCACATAAGTGCTTCACAAATAAAGAACTGAAGGATTGGCATCAACCTAAAAGTACGTAAACAGTTTGCAAGAAGCAAAGTTGTAGACTTGCTAATTTCTTGGCAAATTTCAATATGATAAAAATCACCAAAAGGTGAAAACCTCAATTAAACAAGCAATTGTTTTAACATGGTTAAACACGTGACATGTTAATGAACTGACTTCATAAATCTTGGTAAAAGAAAACAAACTGCTTCTCCACTAATATTTTGGAAAAGATGACAAACTACTTTGTTCGGATTTTGACTTCTTATTTATTTGTGTTGATTTTATTACACATGCTAGTGGTTCAAAACAAACACCTGAAATTGCTCAGGGTTTCCTGAGGAAAGCCTATTGCCATATTTGGAGATCTGTTTATTTACAGAACTTATTTTCTCTTCCTAAAAGACTGCAGTAGCAAAGATTAAAAATGTTCATTAAAGAATCTTGCAAACGAACATAAAATATTTGGTAGCCCAACGACTGGGAAAGCACTGCGCTCTCTCACAGAGTGGCTTCGCAGGAGGCTACTTACTCACAAATATATGTATCTTCCAGAAAGATCCAAACTATTTAAAGTAGATTCTCATTATTTGCAGATTCTGTTATCTGTGAATTCACCTACTGGCTAATATGGATTTGTGACCCCAAAATCAATATTCACGGTGCTTTCAGGGGCATTCTCAGACATTTCTGGGTCATTCACAGAGTGGCAAAATTTCTGAGTTGCCCAATGTGCCCATCCCCAGCTGACACTCTGCATTCTTGTTTCAGCTCTCATACCGTGAACAAGTATACTTTTCTCAGTCTAGTAAGTGCCACTGTTTTTGTTTAAGTTTTTCTGGGCTTCCCATTGGTGATTTCCTTATTTAAAATGGGCCCCAAGCATTATACCAAAGTGCTATCTAGTGTCCCAAGTGTAAGAAGGCTGTGATGAGCCCTATGGAGAAAATATGTGGGTTAGATCAGGCATGAGTTATAGTGTTGCTGGCCATGAATATAGTAAACAAGGTGTCTTTAAACAGAAACACACATAAGGAGGAATATGTATCTATCGGTAAACAAAAATATGACCAGAGGCTCGCAGGAATTAACACTGTATTTTCCCTAGGAGCAATGAGTGGTTCATTATCTACTAATTCAGTGTTTGAAGTGACTTTGTAGAACATTACTACCACTAACTGTGTATTTCCAATCAATTTCACCGTGCTACACCATCCCAGGGGGAGGTGACAAGGGGAATAAAGCAGAATATTCACATTAGTTTAAAACTTTGTTCCTAGATTTGGTCCAATTTTTATTTAATTAAAGTCTGCATTTTGGACTTTGGGGTTTATTAGAGTGTTATCTTTGATTTATAGCAAACAAAGAAACAGAAAACTCAACGTCTATGGACTGACTGTATGACTTTGAATCTAACAAAGAAATTACTTTTCTACTGCAATCCTAAAATCACTACTCTTTTTCCTTTCCAATGTCTTCTTTTTTTTTTTTTTTAAAGATTTTATTTATTTATTTAACAGAGATAGAGGCAGCCAGCGAGAGAGGGAACACAAGCAGGGGGAGTGGGAGAGGAAGAAGCAGGCTTCCAGTGGAGGAGCCTGATGTGGGGCTCGATCCCAGAATGCCAGGATCACACCCTGAACCGAAGGCAGACACTTATCAGCTGAGCCACCCAGGTGCCCCCTTTTCAATGTCTTCTTATTTGGGAAGACCATGTCTCAAGAGAATACATGATTTGCTGTACCTTGTAAAACCCAAACGTAAAACTGTGAACACTATAAACTCTACATATAGACCAAATGCCAACTTCAAATAGAAAAGAAAAAAAACAGGTTTGTCTTTGCTGTTGTCATTGGTGGATCTTCTTGACAGAAAGTCTTTGCCAGATGTATAAATCTTTCCCTGCAGATATCATATCAATATCATCAGGTTTCAATTCTCTGTTTCAGTCACTTTAGGAAAACAATCCAATCCCTCATTCCTCTCCTTCCTTTTCCACTCTTGCTCCCTACCTGATTAAGACCACTGGTACCAACTGCACCTATTTTTAAAATGTTACCGTATGCCATATAGATTTTAAATTTAAAACATTGTTTTAATTTGGAAATTTAAGATAATGCAATAAACACGTTTTGTATAATACTTCTGTTAATTTAATTGTCAGAAACTGTATTAGTCAGCCAATCTTTGTTTCCAGAGAAACAAAACCCGATAGTCTGTATATATGTATGTGTGTATACACACACACACACACACACACACACACACATATAATATAATATATAATATAATATATAATATATAATATATAATATATAATATATAATACAGAAATGGCTCACATGAGTGTGGAGGCAAGTCCAAAATTATAGAGCCAACAGGCAAGCTAGAAACTCAGGCAGAAATTGATGCTGCTTTCTTTTTTATTTTTTAAAAGATTTTATTTTTAAGTAATCTCTACACCCAACATGCGGCTCGAACTCACAACCCCAAGATCAAGAGTCTTATGCTCTACTGACTGAGGCAGCCAAGTGCCCTAATGCTATATTGACATTTCTTCTCAGTTTTTGTTCTTTAGGCCTTCAACTGATTGGATAAGGCCCACCCACATTATTATTTAAAATCAATTGGTTACGGATGTAACTTCTACAAAATACCTTCATGGCAATACTCAGATTAGTGGTGAACCAACACATGGACACCAGAGCCTAGCCAAGTTGGCACATGCAACTAATGCACACGGTACCTTAAACCATAAAGATGCCTCCAATGAACACCAATAAACAACAGGAAAAAAAGAATAAATTGAGGCAACAGTCCTGAGCTTAAATCCGAGCTATTTCACAAACTGTGTGGTTTTAAGAAAGCCTTTTTTTTTTTTCTCTGAACCTCAGTCTGTTTATTTGCAAAATGGGAAGGCAGTGTATTCATATGTAGCTTTCGTTGGTGTTGTATGGATTTGATGAAGAACTTAGGGCATCAATGAGTGGTAGTACTATACTATTAGTGTTATGTGTTTTAGAACCGATTAGCAGACATTGATATATTCCCGGCAGGTCGTAGGTGTTCCATAAATGTGTGTGGAAGGAAAAAAGGAAAGAAGGAAGAGAGGGAGGGAGGGGTGAGAGGAGAGTGAGGGAAAAAAAATGAAGGAAGGAAGGGGGAAAAATAAGTAAAGGAAGGAACGAATGTCAAAGTTCACTTTTGGAAAGAACAAAGTCGTCATATTCGAGACTACAGAAGAAAACAAATGAAAATTTTAAAAACTAGTCCCTGTTCTCAAGCAATTTACACCTGACATGTAGTCAATAAGGCCAGTTTGCAAATAACCACAACACAAACATATTAAGTAAGAGAAGCAGAAGTGACTACATCTAATGCATGAAGCAATTTAAGAATTCTGGTGTAAGTTCAAACAAAAGGCACATTTTGAAACCATGAACGGTCAAAACCAAACACATGACATATGAGATCTGCCATCCACTGTAGATAGATCTAAATGTGGTTGTGTAGACCTGGATTACCTTACAAATTAATTGATAAGGACAGAGTGTTGCTAAATTTAAAACAAGGTCACAAAGCAACATCTTCCGAATGACACTATTGGAATGGAACATGTAAAGGAGAACTGTAATTCAGTCAGTTGGGATGATGGATAGGGATCAGAACCTGAAGATCCATCATTGTTTACATCAAATTATCCAAGGAAAAGAACCTTATCAGGTGACCCAATAAGGCAACGAGGTTTTCGCACAACCTGGATGGAATATCCTTCAAGACCAACCAATTCCTCATGTTTCAACTTGGGGCCGATTCAGCACCTTTCCAGTTACTGATTTGCAGATGTCTTGCTGTGAAGAGGCAATACCCTCTCCACCATTAAAGCACATCACTCACTGTGAATTGGTAAACAGCAGTTCTAGATCATAAAAATTTTTTGTAAGTTTTATTAGCAGGGTTTGTCTTCTAGGAACTATAGCAACTCTGGCTAGAAGGAAAAAATAAAATTTCTGGAGCTTAAAATTTGAGAACCAAGAACTGCACCTCAATGAAGCAGTCATGTGACAGGCCATGCATGACTGTCCCCCTCCCTGATGCTGGTCTTTGAGCCATATTTGTATACTGAAGGCTAAAAAGGACCCAAGAGCTTCAACAAAAAGATAGAAGGCAGGAAGTATTTTAATAGGCAGAAATTGTGAGTAGACCATTCCAGATGGAGAAAAAAGTACAGCAAATGTTCAAAGATGGGGAAACACACTGTACATATTGATTAAAACAGTCCAATTTTGATGTCCATACATAGGAAGATTGAATAAGAAAACTGTAAAGGTAAACTGGACATTTGTAGCACTGTAAATGACCAGATTGGAAAACTTTTTTTTTTTATTTTACTGGCAATGGGAAGCCATCAAGTTTTGATTTTTTTTTTTTTTGAGCTGGTGAATATCTATTAGTAACTACATTAGCATAATTAACTTTTGAGAGCATAGGAGATATCTTTGACGAGGGAGTGACTGGTCCATGAAGTTTACTGCAAAAACCTACATAGGAGATAATAATAATCCAAGCTGAAAATACAGTTGTTGAAATAAAAACAGAGGATGTGAAGGTGAGACACTCAGGAAAAGACAATTACTGGAATTCACCAAACATCTGATTGGATGGGAAAGGTGGGGGACCTAGAAAGGTTGATGTGTACTCCAAGGTTAGTGATTCAGATTTCAACAAGGGCCACTAGGAAAAACACACGTGCCAAGGAAAAAAGTGGATATAGAATAGCAGGAAAGACAAGGAGGCTGAGTTAGACAATTGGAATTTGGCCTTAAATAATGAACCCAGGTGCAGGTGTTAAAAAGTGATATTAAGAGGGGCGCCTGGGTGGCACAGTCGTTAGGTATCTGCCTTTGGCTCAGGGCATGATCCCAGCGTTCTGGGATCGAGCCCCACATCAGGCTCCTCTGCTAGGAGCCTGCTTCTTCCTCTCCCACTCCCCCTGCTTGTGTTCCCTCTCTCACTGGCTGTCTCTGTGAAATAAATAAATAAAATCTAAAAAAAAAAGTGATATTAAGAGAGTCAAACGATTAGTGTAAAATGGTGTTTGAAAGTTATGTAACAGCATAATAGTAAGCTTTTTAAAAAGAGCAAATGCGAACACATACACAAATATTAATAAGAAAAAAGACATCAAAATATGCTAATTAATCCTGGAAGTTTTGAGAGGAAAGAGTTTTGAGCTATATTTTCAAATACTTATTATAAAGGTAGGATCAAAATAAGGGAATTGCCTTTTCAGTCGTGACACAAGATGGAAAAAAAACTGACACTAAACACTTTTTAAGCAACTGTACTTAGTATTATATATACTAAGGATTTTTCTGAGTGAAAAAAAATAGCATATATTTACATAAATGATATAGATCTCTTATTTTTAAAACAAGCTAATCTCAATCCTTCCACAGATCTTTTTCTTTCATTGTTATAGCCATATTTTACAAGTTTAATATTAAGGCATATAATGAATTTCTACCAATTATAATGTATCAATTATTGCTAATAAATACACTACTTCCTCTGTTTCCTTTCATTTAAAACTATTAGCAAAGTAATAGTGGGGAACTTCATTATAAATCATGGGCAAATTGACTCAAGTTTCTAAGGACTAATACATCTAAATGGTAGAAATACTGGGGTGCCTGGGTGGCTCAATTGGTTAAGTGTCCCACTCTTGATTGTGGCTCAAGGTCATGATCTCAAGGCCCTGAGATGGAGCCCCTTGTCAGGCTCCTTGGAGTCGGCTTGAGATTCCCCCTCTCCCTCTGCTCCTCCCCCACTTGCATGTGCTCACTCTCTCTAAATAAATAAATAAATAAATCTTTAAAACAATAATAAATGGTAGAAATAGTATTTTTTAATTTCACTTTAAGCAATCTATAAAATAATGTTTTAGTTACTTACGGCTAATGTTTGTTTATGACTGAGAGAGCTCACAGTCCTAAGGTGGAAACACAGGTATGCCATGTATGCTGTATGCAGTATGCCATGTATGCTGGATAGCTTTATGCGTCAACCTGGCTAGGCTGCAGTACCCAGTATTTTAAATCAAACACTAATACAAATGTTATTGTAAAGGCATTTTGTAGATGTGACAAATATCTACAATGAGTTGACTTGAAGTAAGATTACCCTCAATAATCTGGGTAGATCTCGTCCAATGAGTTAACAGACCTTAAGAGCAAAATGAAGGTTTCCCTGAAGAAGATGAGATTCTGCCACATGACTGCAGTACCAGTTCCCACCTGAGAGTTTCTACCCTGACAGTCTGCTCTTTGGATTCCAGACTTAACAGCCCCTACAATCCAAAAGCCATTTCTTCTAAATAAACTTTTTTTTACATGCCCCCACACATCCCCACCCCCACCCATATTCTACTGGTTTTGTTTCTCTGGAAAACCCTGACCACTACAACATGATAAATGTCATGGCAGAAGTATGAACACACAAGATTAACAACCTGTGGGGTTAAGGAAGGTTCCACAGAGGTCATACAGTTGGGCTGAGCCTTGAAGCTATGACACCAGGCAGAGAAGGGAGCGTGGTAAGGGGCTATAATGTCATGCAGGTTAGAAGAACCAGGATGGTCAGAAGTCCATAGGTTTGAGAAATCATAAAGTATTCAGGAAAATGCCAAGTATTTCTCCAGGTACAGTGGAGAACTCCAGGTACACATAGGAAATGGTCAGAAGCTGTCTTCATGAGTCATGTTCTGTTCAGGGGGTGATGGGAAGCACCAGGGAATTTTAAGTAACAGAGACACAAGATTTGAATTATATTTTAGTAAGATTTTTTTTTTAAGTAGGCTCCACACCCAGTATGGAGCCCAATGCAGAACTTGAACTCACAACCCTGATATCAAGACCCGAGCTGAGATCAAGAGTCGGACTGCTTAACCAACTGAGCCACCCAAGCACTCCAGGGAAAATTACTTTTGTAAGGCAAAGTATGGGAGACAGATAATACCAGTCTTATATTTCTGCTGTCTCTTTTTATGGAGAGGCAGTAAGTGTTACAGAAACTCAAGTAAATTCTATCTTTAATTAATATTTATCGTTGCAATTATAAAGAACACATGTTAGCCGAGGGAGCTGAATGAGTTAATAACACTCCATTTAGTGGTTGGTAAATCAAAATTCCATCTAGCAAGCTGAGTCTTCACTCTCCACAACCACAGAAATCTGGAGATTTTCCAAATGTTCCACCCACCCATAAAGATAAAGGTACGCAAAAAGCAAGGTAACAATCAAACAACACATAGTTTATAAAACTAAACTGTTCAGAAAGCAAAGTTCTCCAGCTAATAATCTAGCACTTTGGGTCCTTTCTTGGTACCTGGTAGAGATACCAAGAATCATAATACTAGCTTGACCCTTCCGTACGCTGTCTACCCCTTAAACACATTCAATGCCTCCTCTTACCAGAACCTTGTTTCAACAAAGCAATATTCAGAAAACATCAAAAGCACTAGACTGCCAGCAAGTTATCTAACCAGTAGTAGAAGCCCAAATGTGCTTCTTTGTGCTACCCTCTCCACACTCAATCCCAGCTAAGAAAATGCATCCTAATTTTTAAAACAGAGTTACCACAGCAACAAAGTGAACAGTTAAAAAGCAATGAACTTAATCAATGCAAGTCATTGTTGGAAAGATTATCCCTTGAGACAAATCTCTCACTGCTAAGATTATTGCTATTTATCTGAAGTGTTTTCTGAAAAGGTAAGAATGACTGACTGAGGGCTTCAAATCAATGAGGTAGGGTTTTTTTTTTCTTTCAATGAGCTAAAGCTCCCAGTAGACCTAAGCTACACTTTTAATCATGACATTAATCGATAACAATTACACCCAAGAGAATGCCAATATAGGTTTTCCAGGAAATCACATAGGGTTTAAAGTGCTATACTTGCAGAAGTAGTCAATATCATGTATTGTAAAACAGAATTTAGGTTGATGTCTTCCTAGTTCCCTAGAGCAGAATTTTGGTGCTCCAGACCCAGAAATGCTAGCCTAATGTTTCTCAAACATTAATGTACTTATGAATCACCTGGGGATCTTGCTAAAATGCAGATTCTGACTCAGTTGGTCTAGGGTGGGGCCTGAGATCTACAATTACAAGTGCCCAGGTGATGTCCACGCTGAGGTCTGCAGACTGCACCTGAGGTAGCAAGATGTAAGCGCACATTACTGTCCCATCGGGAGAAAGGGCACACAAAGGCACGCATACTGGTGGAAAGATGCTTACAAAGGAAGGATTTCACCATAAGAGAGACTCTACTTCAGAACTGCCACCTCAAACTGCCCTCCTTGGAAAATGACTCGAGAAAAATGGCAACACTAAACATACCCTGAGGAGTAGCATCTTCCAAATGTATCCCAAGGAACCCCAGTTATCTAGGATATTAACAGGCGATGCCAGAAATATAAGACACTAAAAGGAGATTCAAGAGTCACAAAACTGAGTTAACCAAACATTAAGTAAGAATGGCTAACATCTGTTAAGCACTTCTCCATGCCAGGCGTTGTTCTAAGTATGTGACATGGAATAACTCATTTAATCTTCATGGCAACTTTACGAGGTCGAAACTGTATCATCATCCCCATTTCACAGATGCGGAGAGAGAAGCAAGGAAGCTAGGGAAGCTAAGAGTCACAAGGCTGGTGAGTGATGGAGCCTCCAGAGCCCTGCCCCCGCTCTCTGCAACAGGAGCACACTTCAGTGTTGGTGGGAAGCGTGAATCACCACAAGGGGAGACAAGGATGTGTAGTTGCCAACGAAGGGGGCCATGCAATGGAGAGGAGAGAGGAAAATTTAAAAGTTAGGGCAAGATAGGAAATGAGAGCAAGCTGGAGAAAGGAAAAATTAGAAAATGAAAGTAATGTTTGGAGAAAAAAGCCAGATTTATAAGAGTGTACTATGAAAACAGAGGCATCACCCACTCAGTCTTTGATGTCTGAATGAAGACCAATCTGCTTGGCAAATAAACGCCCAGGAGGGAAAGCAGGTCAAGTGGTGGATCTCACCAACCACAGGAGGACTTGAACAGTTTACTTGCACCAAATACATGAAAAAGCACTCAAAGACAACAGAGTCATGATTATTCTTATACTAATTACCTAATTTACAGATTATCTGTGTCCCCTGCTGGGTCTCTTTCTTCTTCCTACAGGATTGTTTGGATATTTTCCTTCTAATTAGCAACTCTGTAAGACTGAGTAGGGAGAAGAGAAGACTATTAAATGGGGGGGGGGGTGTTGATTTTTGTTTGTTTGCTTGTTGAGTATGTTGCTCTTATTTTGGGATCTAGCATTAGGGTTGGGAGAGGGCATAGGATATGCAACTAATATTGAAAGTGCATTCTTTGTAATCCTAGATTTCAAGGAACCCTCTCTCCCTGGACTTCATGTTGCTAGACCCAGTCTGAATTATGTAGTCTGAGCTAGAAAACAGCCGGGGCATTATGCAGAGTATACCTCAGGTCAGACAGAACTATAAACAAAGTAGTTGTTTGGTTAGATGAGCACTGGGACACAGTTCAGATTGTTCAGACAAGCATTAAAACAAAAACTGACCTCGGAAACTTCTGACATTCACTGATCCCTAGTGCAATCTACATACAGAGATGCTCACGGAAAATTCTAGCACTAGCTTAAGGACAAGAAAAACCTTAACTGGAGACAAGGAACTGCCTTTCGGCATCCAGAAATGATCTGATGTGTAAATGTATTTACAAGTACAGAAATGAAGCTAATTCTTTCAAATGAAACAAGGGGGGTCCCTTGGCCTCCAAGACTGACAGGTGTCCCAACAACTGTACTTACTCTTCACCATCACCTCACCCTCACTAGCTCTGCTGCCTGATTTGTGCTAGGCACCTCCGTGTGTAGGGTTCTAAGGTGAAGCAATCTAATTTTGTTATGCCGGTACTTCAACCTACATTTACAAACTTTTCAAATATTTTAATTTTATCTAAATGTTTTCCATCAGCATGTTCCTTTTTACAAAAATCCTTTATTGTTCCAAGACACAAATCATATCCCTTTGAATTCCAGATGAAAACATTTTAGGCCTATTTATGATTGTATTTCAATAGACATGTATACACATGTAAAGCAGCTTCAGTGTTATTTAAAAATACACTTCAATAGGTCTCATTGTGTTGATATTAGCAAGCCACTTAAGAAAATGTTTCCAGGTGGCAGGCACCTGCTCCGGCTTTGAAACACCAACCTCAAAACCTATAGTCAAGCACCAAAATGGGGAAGAGCAACAAACTATATATTTCAGCACCTAGCAGTTTTGGCAGCTCATTTGGAACTGGTTATTGCCAGCTGGGCATTTTGCCATTTCCTTGAGGCAAAATTAAAGTGGAAGATGCAAGGGTTTTATTGTAATTTTCCACCACATATTTATATCATTATGGGTTTTGTGCTGCTCTAGTCCCCACACAGTCTCACTGAATATCTTCTTATTATGTCACTGAAATTTGAAGCAAATATAGGATGATGCAGTGAAAACAAGTGGGCACTGTGTATAGTAAATGATTGCTGAAGATAACACTATGCCTATCAGAATGGGCTACATAATTTGCAGGCCCTGTGCAAGATGAAAATGTGGGGCCCTATGTTCAAAAGGCAGAAGAAAAGTTCCATTAAAGGTACTAAAATACCAAGATTTTTCCTTTCCTCTGCAGTTTCTCTCTCAACCTGCCATGGTAGTGTTTATTTGCGAGTCTGTGTTGTGATCCCTCAGGCACAGGGTTACAAGCAGAGTGACTGTAGACCTGGGGTACCAGCCCGTATTTGCCCCCAGGTGCACACAAACTGCCCCCCCCCCACCACTGGGTACTGAGTCTCCTTTCCCTCCAGCTGCAAACCAATGTTCTGCACACCTACTGGGAGAGGGGAAGTCAAGTCAGGGATGTCCCTTCCCCAAGGCACACCACCCAACCCATCCCCAGGAGCACCCAAAATCTCTGTGTAAGGATGCATCAGGCACCTAAATTGGGATAGGTGAGAAGTTCACCCATTGAGGCACCATTGTGACACTCCGGGATGGGGACAACTGCATCAATGACCAGTTCTGAAATATCCTGGGCTCTTGTTCTAGAGCCCAACCCATCACCACCAGGTACTGTAGGCAGCAGCAGTTGTGGGACAGGAGTGAGAAAGAAGAGGCCAGGTCCTTGAGGTCCTAGGAGGCGGGGGAGCAAGCAGGGAAAAGAATGGGCAGGCTCCATTATCCCAACAGACTTTACTTACAAAACACAAATTCAAACATAAAACTAAGGATTTCAAGCCAGCAAAGCCACAGCATTAAACCTTAACTGAATGCTCTGGTCACAGACCCATGAAGGCAGCCCTGATTCATAAAAAAAACAAACAAAAAAACAAAACAAAAAAAACCCCCAAGACCTGTGGGTCTGTGCTTACTTCCGCAGCATATATACTAATATTGGACAAGAGACATTAGTGTGAGCCCCACACAAGGATGACACACAAATTCATTATGTGTTCCATATTTTTATTTTATAGAACTAAATAAAAACACACAAAACTGGGAAAATCTGAGTAAAACGGGGGAACGGTGGATTGCATCAAGTCAGTACCCTAGTTGTAATATTATACCACAGTTTTGCAAAATGTTACCATTGGGAGAAACCATGTAAACTATATAGGAATTTTTCTGTATTATTTCTTACAACCATATATTGTAATTATCTCAATTTTAAAAAGATCCAAGGCCTATTAAATGGACAAAAAAACAGCATACAGGCCATCATTACCAAAACTACCTATACCTGGATATGTTCAGAACATTAAATTGAATATAATTTGACTTTGATATGATATAAAAGAACAATTCTTTAAATAACTAGGTCGAATACACAATCTGTCATCAGCATGTTAACCATACTGCACGCTACCGAGAGGAATGTGCTCGGCTATATTTCTTGTTAAAACTTCTCTTACCTACTTAAGATAAAATGAAAACACAATCTAGAAACTACAAAAATACTCTAGAAACCAAAGTGGTCTTTGCAAAAGCATGCCTTTATTCACCGAAGGGGGATAAGTGTGTATTAAGTAGCGCAAAATCAACTTTAAAATGTGAAGTTATGCACCCAGAAAGTTGGCGTGGGTACCCTTTACAACTGAAAGTACATATTTGACGCTGGTACACTTACTTAATTTTTATATACATAAGACAAAACATCTTGCCTGTCAAATACTAAAAAAAACACAAAAGTATAATAGGGAAAATCCGAATTCTCCAGACTGAGTTCCCAAGGACCTGAGCCAAGTGAGAATTCTTTGTTGCTTTTTAAGACTGTGTATGTGAGCAAATGCCCACAGGGGGATCAGTCTTGTCCCAGTCCTGGGGGAAAGGGTGTGGCCGTGTCTGTGGAGTCTCAGAGGTAAAGACTGCTCAAAGGGCACCTAATTCTACTTGAACTGCATTAAGTAAAATAATAGAAGACACGCCCTCAACACCACAGAGCTGAACACATCGAAAATACTCTACAGACATTAGCAATTCATATCAACTGTGGCAGCCTGTTCCCATTCTGACCTCTTAAGTGCTTAGCACCAACTCAATATAAATTATGCATCTCATTACTATTTCTTGCTCAGACAGACAGCATTCATAGCCAAGATAAACCCACCTTTGGTTCAAGCCAGGACTTTACAGAGACCTGAAGAACTGATTACACAAAGCAAGAGGTTTGGGATCCAAATTAATTTTGCCTCTGCTAACTCTGTACCTCTGGGTAAAACACTGAGCTGTTCATTAGTAAAATGGAATTTGAATTTCAAAGATAAATGAATATTCATTCACTTTGGGGAATTACATACTAAGGCATTCAAAAAAAATTTTGTTGAATGAAAGACTGAATTAATGAATGGATATGTACAGACTTTCCTCCAACCTGGCTTTATTCTCTTCACTAGCTAAATTCCCTTTCAGCTTTATTTCAGAGTTAAAATATCGAAGGAGAAGGGAAGGAACCACAAAGAAAACAGCACTTTGCTCGTGACCTCGCTTGACTGTATTGTGCTGTACCGTGACATAATTCATCACTGTCAGCACCAGTCAGATGTGGCTACGCGGGCAATCCAAGTCAGCGTTTGCCAGGTGTGGCAAATTACCCAGTCTTCATCTAGCCAAGCTTTGAGCCCGGCAGTCTAACAAAAAGCACTTAAGAAACCTCCCGAGGCAGGAGAGCAGCGTTGGCTGCCTATCAATGTCTCCTCGCTCGTGGTGCCCTAGTTATGTTCTGGCCGTCTCAGGTTCCTATGGAGTCCTAGCTTCCTGACTGGGCCAGTGTACTGAGGGACTGGGCTTCTCCTGTCCCATCCTGGGCCTTCACGTCCCAACCAGCTTACCCCTAATGTCTGCATGCGCCCCAACCACAGTCTGCACACCTGACTCTGATACACTTTCTCAAAGGGATATTCAAAACCCTCCCTCCTTGGTGTAGGCTTGGATCCCAGGCTGGCAGGCCGCCCTCTCAGCGATTCCCTGCCGCCTCCGCTGCTGGCACCAACACAAATACAGCTTTGTATCTACTTGCCACAAAACCCTTGACTCTGTTCTCTTCCATCACTGATTCCTTAGCACTCAAAACTAAGCCAATTATATTTCATGAAATTTAATGAGCTACAGTGCAAAAATATTAATGACCAAGCAAAATATAGGTTAAGAACCTGAATTGTGTGATTGTATAAGTAGTGGAAAGGATGGCTTAATATTTAAATAAGCACTAATCTAAAAGAAGATGACAAAATATGTGGTTGAACATAGATGAATGATGCAAAGTGTTTTGTGTCTTAAAAACTAGTTTTCTAAAATGTGTCATTCAAATCAATGGCTACTCTAACTCCCCTGCTCTTCTTCCAAGCTCGATTTCAGAGGTTTCTTACCACCTTTAAAGCTAAAAAGCTACTAAAAATGTGCATCAAATAACCTTTTAATAGTCAAAGAAAAATTACCACAGTCAACTGCGCAGTCCTATAACATTAAATAATTAATCACGACATGGCAAAACTACCATTAGGCGTATCTAAAGTATTTAAGCTAAATCAAACAGATGGTAATCAGCCATTTCTTTCCAGTCCACTAGAAGATCAGAGTTAACAAGGATACCATTGAGAGTCTCATGATTTATATTCTTCCAACATCTTTTCACCTCCCCATTCCAGACCTTCAGTTTCAAAATGGCCCTAGAAGGAAACTGTTGCAAGCAAGAGGTTAAACATAACAATGAGAGGAAAATCCAAGTACATAATACAAGCCTTTGGCATAAACTGAGGTCTGAATATGAAAAGAGAAAATGTGGGGAAATTTATTGATAACAACCTAACCGTTAATCCAAGTTGTACTTAATTGGAAAGCCTGGAACCATTTACAGAACTATGCAACGGACCATTCACTAAGAATTCAACCTAATGGATCATGTAACATCCACCTATCTGGAGAGTTTCCTGTCTCAGGGTTCTTCCCAGACCATTAACAATGTATGCACTTCAAAAGTCTTTAAAGTGGACACCTAGTCCGCTGACCACTCCGACTGTACTTCTCATGCAGCACAATTCCAGACCCCATTTTTATTTCCAGGTAAACTAAAGAAATTATAAAAGCTCTTATGTCTACCAGTTTCAACGTGGTGCCAGTGTTCTACACATTAATAATACTCATTTCTCCATTAACTTAAAAAAAATATTTCTACCTTCAATGTGGGTACAGGCAAAGGGAAGAATTTAAGGAATGGAACATAGCCAAGTCAGTCGTTAATCAAAACTCCCCTTGGAAGATTCTCATTAGCAGTTCACAGAAAGCAGCACAGAGAGAAAGGCAGAGATCCTGAGCTACCACCACAGCCTACTAAAAAACAACAACAAACAAACAAACAAAAAACCAACACACAAACTAACCATGTGGCACAAGAGAACCATAGTGGTATGGAGTTGATTTTCATTCTTTTTCTTTTTAAATATGGTTTACTGTTGTTCCATCTATTGTTATGAAACTTGTGAAACATAATGATAGAAAAATTGTTAGCCATGAACACATTTAAATAATCTGGAAAGTTACTCGATTTTTAAATTCTCATCATTCACTGTCCAACACATAAACTTCTTTTCATTATCTACTATAATTGCTTGGATGATTTCTTTTTCTATTAAATATATATCCACAACCATATCATTAATAATCCTGCAGAAGTTTCCATTTACTCTGACTCTTCCTTGTGTTAAAAAAGTTGGTTAGGGATCCTTTAGCTTTGCTAACAGTTTTATCTTTCAGTGGAGTGTAAAAGCTGTTGCTATGGACTGAATGTTTGCGTCCCCACCCCCCACCCCCAAAATTCATATGTTAAAACTCAAATCCCCAGTGTAAGAGATGAGGCTTTTGGGAGGTGATTAGGTCATGAGGGTGGAGCCTTCATGGTAGAATTGGTGCCCTTAGAGGAGAGACAAGAGAGCTTGCCCTTGTTTGCTCTCGTCTTGCAAGACAACAAGATGGCCGTCTGCAAACCAGGAAGTGGGCTCTCACCAGACACCGGATCTGTCGCCACTTTGATTACGGACTTGCCAGCCTCCAGAACAGTGAAACATAAATGTCTGTTGTTTAGGCCACCCACTCCATGGTAATCTGTTATAGCAACCAGAACTACGACTGTTGTCATTCAGGATATCATGTCCTCAATAAAGTAAATAATCTATTTCATGTAATGCTATGGTTGTTAAAAATGGTCTCCACATATTGAAATGCCCCCAAAGTCCTGGCAGGCCAAGAGATCATGTTTTCTCTATTGCTACTTCCAGTATAAAATAAATATAAACTACCTGTGACCTACTAGGCTTCAAAAATTAATCAATTTAACCACATTCAGATAAAAAAGACATTTTAAGGACTGGAGGCTTCAACTAATTTTTCTAAACATACATTTACATACCCTACTTTTATGCTAGCTGGGTGTGTGGTATGTGTAGTGTGTGTGTGTGTGTGTGTGCATGTGTGTTTTAAGAATGAGCCTATATCTCTTAGAAACAGCTTGGAAAATGTGTTTTCTTTCAAGTTTACCTACCTGACATCTGTGAAATTTTAAACTAAATGTTCTTCACAAAAACTATAGAGCAGGGCTCATTCTAAATCAAAATAAAGTCATGTTATGAGTAAGAAGAAGTTCAGAAGTGAACAAATATAGTTAGCCTTTTAATAACGCCTTCTCTCAACGAAGCTAACGCACAAAAACGAGTGGCAAACTGATGCATTTCAACCCTTGAAAAAATTAAATTCCAGAAATGTTCAGTTAGGGTCCACTGCTTCTCTGAGGAGGACTCTGAAGACAGAACTACAGACTGTTTTCCACTAACATACCACGAGGAGAAAGGATGAGTGTAGTAAGATTGCAGGGGAAAGATATTTGTTTTTATTTAACAAACACATACCATTCACTATATTCTAGGCTATTTTAAGTATTTTACAAACGTCAACTCAATAAATCCTCATAATAACTGTATAAGTGGTACAGTTATATAATTCCCATTTTACAGATGAGAATACAGAGGGACAGGGAGATGGAATAATGTGCCTGAGATCACTTGGCTAGTAAACTGCTTGACCCAACATTTGAGCCCACGCTCTAAGACTTCAGAGTCCATGCTCTTAATAACTCCCTTACTCTGCTTCTCCTGGCCACTGCCTCCTTACTTCTACTCAAAAATTCCACCCAAAAATCCAGTAAGAAAGAAAAGACAACATCTTTCTTACAGAGGAAAGTAGAAGTGTATAGCTTTGGAGATTTTTCCTTTTTAGTAAAAGGCAACATAAGTATTCTTCATTGAAAAAAAAATGGACTTCCAAACACAAATGACAAAAACAGCAGGGAAGGAAATTCTATTTTCAAGTTTCTAGAAGGTTATCATAAACAACAAAGAGAGAAAAACAAATTAAAGTTTTCAAAAATGGCGTTTGACAGTATCTCCTCTCCCTTCCTGCCCGCGACAAGTTGCCTGCCCTATGGACGGGGACTGTGCAGAGCACCCTAAGGTGTGAACAGTGAAGATGACCGTGCTTGGGGAGAAAAAAGCAGCATATTGTAAGCTAATGTAAATGCACAGTAAGGTCTGAATGTTGTGGAAATAAGCCCAGTCTGCTTCTCAATTCATGAGTTTAGCTGAGATGTCAGAACAGATGACAAACAACAACAAACAGAAACACCATACCACACAATTCTCTCCAATAGTGGGGATAAAGATCCATAGCAGCTTAGTTAATTTGATGCTAATTTACTTCCTTGTTTAAACATTCTAAATATTTGCTATCTACTAAATATTCATGTATTATGTGTTACCTTGAGGGTTTTATTCTCCAAGGAATTAATTTATAAGCACCTGTAGTATAAAGTACTTTCTTCAAAATAACAGCAAAAACTTTTATTTGAAGACTTAATATCAAGTTATTGGTCAACATATGGAACTAGAGATGAACTCAATCTTCTTGGCATTTAAAATTTCAAATACTGAGATAGATATTTCATTTGAAAGAAATACTTCATTTTATTTCAAAATAAAATAAAAATTTTATCTGTTCTCCAATATAATTATTTTTGTTTGGTTTTAGTACAATGAAAACCTAATGGTAGACCTTTTTTTCTCACAGTACCAGACATAGCTTATTTACCAAAAATTGATTTATTCAATCTGCTTCTTTTGAACATAAACATTTTTGAAGGATCTGCTTTATTTCTGTGTAAAGTTTCATAAGTAATATTAATTTACCTAAAGAAAATTAAATAATAAGTTTTATACAATAATTATATTAGATGTGGTGATAGACTATTAGCGCAAATCCAATGATCAAAGAAAAAAATGATAAAGCAAATTTACCAATATATCAAACTTGCAACTAAGGAATATTCTATTAAGGAAAGAGGGTAGAGTACACTGTAGTCTTCAAAAGTCAATGTCATAAAATACAAAGAAAGGCTATGGGAATGTCCACATTAAAGGAGGGTAAAAACATAAGCCGACCAAATGCAATACCTGATCCTAGGCTGGCTCCTGTGAGAGGGGGAAAAGGCTCTAAGGGAAGTTACTGAATCCGTTGATAAAAATCTAATACAAACGATAAAGTATTTATCCATGATAAACTTACTGAGGCTGATAATTACACTTTAGTTGTATAAAAGAATGCCCTGTTCTTGGGAAATACACACTACAGTGGATGGATGCAAAGGGTCCTGGTAGGTAACACATTCAAATGGTTCAGGGGGGAAAAAGCATGAGAATGAGGGGAAGACAAATGGGTAAAATTACTTAGGTGAACCTGGGTAAAAGCCAGAAGACTGATCTTTGTATTAAATTCTCTGTGAATTTAAAATAATTTCCAAATAAAAAGTAAAAAAAAGGGGGGGGCAACAATGAAAAACTATTCACCTGAACCTCAAGTATAAATTAAACCCATGGACTGAGCTCACTCTTTACAGCACACAGAAACAGAGTCCCTGAAACTTGCCTTCAAGGTACTGATGTTGGAGACTATAACAGACATTTGAGTCTCAAAAGACCTTGGTCCACATGGAGTGCCAGTTACTTCTAAAACTGAGGTCTCCCAAAAGGCATTCCTAAATACACTCATTTCTCAGCCACTATAAACTCACAATGTCCACAATGAGAAGATGAGAAACATTCATCCACCTTAAACACAATGGTTGTAGGATCACAAAGCCATCCCATATCAGCCCTGGAAATAAGGTTCATCCACACCACCAAGGCTACAATGCTAGTAGTCTGACTCAGTGAATACTTACTTAGTGCCTACTGTGTGTAGGCAATGGACTATATGCTAGGAAGAGAAAATGAATAAGCTTTGGCATTAATCTTAAGGAACTTACAATCTAAGGAGAAAAAAGACATATAATTCTGTAATTACAATATCATCTATGAAATGTTGCTGTAATACAGGTGTATATGGAGTGTTCTGAGAAGGTCTCAGTGAATAGGTGAGCCTCACTCAGTTTTTCGATAAACATTTACACCGTGTCAGGGAAAGGAACTTTAAGGATGAGTAAGTGCTTCCCCAACTGACAGGAAAAGAAGTGAGAAAGGAATTCCAGGTGAAAGCAGTTAATAAGACTTAAGACAAAAGCATGGAATCACGAAGTGTAAGCTGTTTTCATTGAATAGTACAATCAGAATGGCTGGGAGCACAGCATCTCCTGGGGTGTGGATAATGGGGGAGATAAACCCAAAGAGAACCAGATACTGAATGGCCTTGTATAGCATGCTAAGAAACTACAAAGTAATCCTATGGAGGGAATGGTAGAATATTTGCAGCAGGAAAATTTAAGTGATGAAATTTTTGTTTTAGAAAGACAATTCTGGTTGAAATGTCAAGAATGTATTACCAAAAGACAGGAGTCAGGAAGAGAAGTTCACTTGTAATTACAACAGTCTTCAAGTGTGATCAGAGCTTGAACGGAGACAACGTCCATGAGGAAAGAGATATTTAAGGAAGTAGAGTAAGCAGAGCTTAGCAACAAGATGATTGTGTACGAAACAATATGGTGGGGATGGGAGTCATGAATAGTGATTGAGCTTAAAATGCCAGTGTAGTATGCTTAGAGATGTTCGATACAGAATTTAGGATTATGGTAAATACACCAAAGTTCAGAAGAGAATTTAGGGTAAATGTAAAGATGCTAGGGTCATACCGATGACGATTAACTACAAGCTAGTCTTCTTACACAGAACTTGTATATGGGTTAGATACCCAGCAACCACAGTTCAACCAACATGCAATACACGAAGTGTGTTCACTGCGGTGTTTAGGTACCGGATGTTTTGCTATACCCTGATTATTATACTAGCACCAATTTTCTACTATATCTGAATAAGACGGTGACTTTCAAGCGCGGATACAGTTCAAGTTAAGTTCTCATTCTATTCACTCTTGCCTACACATTGAACTATAACATTAAACAGAGGACTTCATTTTAAAAGGAGGCATAATCATGGACACACTAGAGCCTTTATAGCCATTTAGCACTTATAAAGCAACACAAAGAAAAAAGGTTCATAAGCTCATTCTTGAACGCTAATTCTTCAACCCTTCTTTTAAAAATTACTGATGAAAAAATATTAAAACAAACCATGGTTCAAATAATGCAAACTTCTGATTTCAACACAGCAATGCCAAGTGATTCGGGATGAAACAATGAGCCTCCTCCACATGGAAGGCTTGCAGATCTCATGTGAGAGCATGTGTGCGTGCACACCCCCCCCACACACACACACAACCTCCTCAAACACAGACTTCATAGTCATAGCAGCCTTTACACATGTTGCGTTTATCCCCCACAGAGACCATCAGTGTCATGCAATCATCTATCCTCTCATAGAAGTGGTGAGACCTATGATAGTAACTCCACATAGCAACCAGGTTTTACAACTAACTCCACGAACCAACTTATTCTCTATACGATTTTTTCTCTTTTTAAATTTCATGATTAATGTACTACCCGGATCTTCAGTGTTTTTGGAGTCCCAGGTCACGACAGAAAGCAATCTCTTTTTCTTGTACAATCTTTTGAATAAATAATACCCAGTCATCTGACTACAAGTATTCATTACACATGAGCTATAGAAAATAATCGGTCACAGATCAAGTTTAGTAGCTTCAAAACAAATGACATAGGTATGATTCATACAAAATTCTTCAAGTGGTTTGCCAGAAATGATCTGAATTTTGTCCTATGCACATTATACAATCTTCTTTTTCATTTTGTGACTATTTCTCTTGGGTCAATATTCACTTTCTGCCTTTCTAACTCAGCAAATAAAGGCTCAGATTCAAAATGGTTTTGCCATTGGTCTAGCATGTTAATACAGCAATAATTATTTTAGTGCTTCAATCTGGTCAAAAGATGACCTTCTGATGAACCTCCTGTAAGAGAAACAGCATTGTTTATACATAAAATCTCATGCAGAGAGAGCCTTAGCTTCCAAAGGAAGAAAGCAATCACTATGGTTTAGGCAGTTAATGTTCTGCCCTTTACTTTAGGTACATAATATCTACATTTTCATCAACATTTTTTAAAATGTTGCTCTAAGTACAGAATCCTGGGTTTTGTTCATGCATATCTGGAAACTATTCTGTTTAGGGAATATCCCACAAGCAGCTAGGATGCAAAAAGGACATTCTTTACGGATTCTTGCTACTAAGAAAATACTCCCACAGTTCTTGGTTCAGTCCCACCACTGTCTTAAAGGGGCAACTAACTAAAGAAGAACTAGAAATTTCTGTGAAGAAGCAAGATATCTATACAAATCCAAGGAAAATTTAAAGTTATGTCAAAAGTAAATTACACAAAAGACTAATTCAAGATTGAAAATGGTGAAGTCCATGTTTAAAAATCACAAATGAATTCAAAGAGGCTTGAATTCCCAGATTTATAGGCCAGATAACCTTGGACAAGTTCCTTGACTTTGCCAAGAATCCAGACGGAAATAATTGAATATAATATGTGAATAAATTGAGCCTAGCACTCGGTAACCCATAGGCACTCACTAAATATTACCTTCCGTCTTGACTTTCCATTTTGATACTGTCAGTGACATTACCATTAGGGAATTCCATAATTTTTCATTATGCAAGTGTGTGCTTCTCATTTCAATGATTACCTGCCATTCTGTAAACAAAGAATATCACAAATATCCCATTTTGATACATGGTAACTATCAAAAGCGGACTCAGAAGCTATTTTTAATGTTAGTTATTTCCATAGCCTATGTGTTCATAGAAAAATGCAAAAGAAAAACCATTCAAATGTGAACATATTTTAAAAAGATTTTTTTTTTTAATTTATTTGCTAGAGAGTGAGAGAGAGAGTGCACGAGCAGGGAGAGGGATAGAGGGAGAGGGAGAAGCAGACACCTCTCTGAGCGGGGAGCCCGATGGATGCCCGGCTGGATCCTGGGACTCCGGGATCATGACCTGAGCCGAAGGCAGACACTTAACTGACTTACCCATGCAGGTATCCCTCGAATGTGAACATATTAAAGTACACATGTGATTAAAAATGTAAACAAGGTTCATAATTTTAAAATACCCAGGGTCTTCATCCCATAAGATTATTGATACAAATGACAAAATCATTGAATACTACAACACCACTTCCTTTGTACTACCCTAGTAAACTAGATAAATACAAACACTCTTTAGTGGGACACTGTCCCTATTATATAACCCAAGAGTTGACATACAAAAGAACCCAAGAGCTGACAAGTCCACCTTTGTAAAGTTCTTGAGTAATAGGTCAGAGGACAGAAACATTAGGATGAGACCATTATAAAATTGTTGATGGAAGAGAGGGGGAAAGATTTATAGTTATGGATTCCCAATTGTAAGTATCCCAAAATATCATATTCACATTAATAAACATTTTTCATCTTAATGATGAATAGCCACCTGCTGAAGTCAAAAAAAAACAGGAGCCCACTTCTAATTGGAAACAGCAAGATTGTGTGTATTTTCCATTGTGTATTTTGGCTCTCCAAATGTTCAATTTGAGAACTCTGAGGTTAAGCCTTAGAAACTCTCCCAGTTCTTCATAAACTGACACATTCCTCAAACACACACTGCATGCATTCAGTATAATCAGAATACGCACAGTTGGAAAGCCATGCTTGAGGCCTTTGCATTTTTTAATCAGTTTGTGTGAATTTTAAGTGAGTTATCAGCTATGCTGATGGTGCAGCAACTCTGTATTTGGAAAGTTTTTAAATGGAAGTAATAGGATCCGAATGTTTTAATGTTCCTTTATTCATTTCAGAGAAACAGCCTCTGTCACACTTGCTACCTTCTGCCAAAGTCTACAAGGATCAAACTTAGTGGTAGCAGACTAAGCTAAATAATGTTTTGTCCAAGTTTCCAAAACAAGCTTTCACAATTTTCCATTTATGAAAATTAAAGGTAGGTGCTATATTTTATCATTTTGAACAACCAAAATAATTTAAAAAATAAAATTGATTCTTAACTCTTCCATTCCCCTTCAAAACTCGAACCACCATTATTTTACACAGCACCAGCACGTGGTGGTTCCCTTCCCTTCCCTGCGAAATGAGCTCTATCAACGGGAAACCAATTTAGTAGAGTCAATTCTCATTTTCTGTTCAGGGCCCTATACAAATAATCAGGCACAATGTTAGTCTCTACAATTACAATCCATGTATCAAATGACTTGTCAAAATGTTACCTGAAAAACAAACAACGTGACTAACCCAATAGACTACATTCCCATTCGAGAAATGTATTCACCATACTATGAAATTACTCTATCAAAAACTGTTGCATATCTTCTTTAACTGGTTGCCATTCTAGGTGACTCGGGGATAGTTATATTCAGCCACATAAAATCACTAGGTAGATACTTCAGGATGTATCTTGCCTTTTTGTTTGTTTTAATTTATGCGCCTTGTGGCTACAACATCCCAGCATTTGTCAGTAATGATGACAACATATTGTTTAGTCCAACTGGACACTAACTCAGTAGTCAATTCAGTATGTCAGTACATACTGAAAAGTCAGAGGATTAATCCCCTTGACAAGGGACCCTTTCAGATTAATGCTGTATCCCATGGGAGGATTGGACTATTCATGCTTTAAAATTTTATGGAGTATGAGAATCTTCCTGAAGAGATAGTACTTTTCGTTCTAAAATCTAGTGGGTCTCCAGTTTTCTTTAATGAGGAGTTAAAGACAAATGTTCTTTTCTGGGTTTCAGAAGAGAGTTTTTCTCAGATTACATGTGCCAATAAATGGCATAGGTGCTTCCTGGTGAAATAAAAACAAAGACTTAACATATCCAAAGGGGAATATAATTTAGAAAAGGATCAACCTAAGTATTTTAAACAAAACTTCTGATGTGGCAGAGAAAGAAAAGGTTTATTTGTATGTCCCTTTGTTGTTTCTAGCTACTCTTGATACAACAAGAAGCCTTTTAAGGAATTACCCCTTAGGCACGAAGCCTATCGTAACATATTTCTCTACTAACACAGAAACCTCACATTTAAGAAAAATAGAAACTTGTTCGAGTTCAGACGATTTCCTCACTTAAATCCTAGCATTATGCCTACTTTGAACCAGATGTTGTTCCTAGTCACATGCTACTTTTCTTTTTTATTTCACTGAGGTCATATTTACTGCTAAAACATTTCTTTTAAACCTGCGTTTGCATATCAGAGAAAATAAACAAAACACAAAATGAAAGACAACTGATTCACTTATTTCCTTTAGGCTGACAGATTTCATAGAAAGTGCTTTTGTAATAAAAAAATATTAATGAAGTAGTAATGTTTTGTGCAGACATTTGCTCCTCTGTCTACTTCATTTATAAATACATTTTAATGAGGTAATAGAGACTACACAGATCTGCAAGTGTTCCTTTTTCTAACATTTGTTCTGAATTCAAAGATTAGAAACAGCTAATCTGCCACATTTTGGGGGCTGGTTTATGAATACAGCATTTAAAGCACATTGTTCGAGCATCTGGAAAGCTAACATCTCATAAATAGCCCATCCTCCCAAACATATGATTAGACAATAAGGGTAATCTGAAATTGTTTAAAATCAGTAGCCATAAAGTAGATACAGTGTACTACAAATTGTCCCTCCCTCCCTCCCCACTCTCCACCCCAGAGCGTGTATTGAAACATGCCTTAATGGGCCTTCGTTTGCCAAGAAGACATTCAGAGTGGAGTTTGTCTTTGTACAATTAAATTATGTACATTGTCAAATCTTCTCATTTAAGAAATCTATATTTTACTGAATTATATCTGAGAATTAAGTCAGGTCTACCCTGGAAGTATTCTATGTCTCCATTCTCATGTTACATGATTAAATACTGTTTTCTCAATAAAATAGTTTTTCACTCTTCCTCAAATGTGTATATATTTAACCACAACAATCAGCAGACTTAATAAAGGACATAGTTCAAGTACAGTCTCCCTTCTGATAGACCTTCTGATAGAAAAAAAAAAATCACATATAACACATTTAAAAGTTTTCCTTATTCCACATATATAGGTGTGTGTGTATGTGTGTGTGTGTGTGTGTATACATATATATATAATTTTTTCCTTTCCAGATTAAAAACTACAGTATAGTGACATTTAGAAAAAGTAGAGCCATCTTATATTATATAAGACATCAGTCCCTGGGAGTCATAAATATACCAAGTCTATTGTAATATCCTGGAAAAACTTATCTAAAAAGTCTCTAAAGAGGAAAATAATCTTTATGATTAAAGTATCCATCCCATAATTGATCTGTGTCATGAATTTCAATTTTAAAGTCATGTCCCTAGTAACTTACATTTATTGAGCGATGATATCTGTCAGGCACAAAGCTAAGTGCTCTATAAGAATTATTGCATATACTCTTCAAAATAACCCTATTAAATAGGTACTACTATTCGTCCCATTTTACAGATGAGTAAACTAAGACAAAGAACGTTTCCAAAATAGGCCTAGTGTCACACAGCTACGAAGCTCCTAAAATTTTTAAGTTTGGACAAAATGTTTAAGATGGCCTCATAATATCTTGTTTTAGAGATCAGCCAGACAGTTTAAGTTAAGCTAACAGCAGAACAAAACCTGAACCTAGTTTTTTTCTTCTCTTTCACAATCCAGTAGTCATTCACATTTTTTTAAAATTTATTATTCTGTACAGGGTTTTTTTTTTAAATTTTTTAATCTTTTGGTTTCCCCATTTGTGACCATCCCTTCCTCAATCTGCTATGTGTTCTTCCAGCCCATGCTTTAATCAATCCCTATTTCATAATCATTTTTTAAGTGTTCACAACTAACACAGATGGAACTAATTTTTATTTATGTGCACCTTCAACACGATCCGTATGTTGCTTTGTTGCTCAAAATTATGCTTGGGGGGAATCTGTCCTCGTGACATATATATGTATATCTAGACTATCATTTTTCATTTCTAGTTATATCCATCCTATGAATATACCATATTATTATATAAGTTATTCCTGTTTTTCATCATAGCAATGTTATAGTGAACATATTTGAACATGTCTCTTTGCGCTTATGTGCAGAAATGGCTGACTCAGGGTATATATATGCCCAGCATCACTAGACATGGCCAAATATTTTTCTGAAAGAACTGTACCAATGCACACTTTACCCACTATACAGACAGTCAGTCCCACCCAACTCTCCTGCCAAATCTTCTCTAATGCATAATATTGTCTAAACTCTTAAATTGTTAGTGGACTTGAAATGGTTTTCTCATTCTTATTTAATGCATTTTCCTGAATACTAGTGCATTAACATTTTTTAGATTTCCTTGTCTCTAAATGTATTTAACATTCACCCATTCCTCCACTGGTTTATTTGCATTTTTCTTACTGATTTGTAAAATGCCTTCTGTTTATCTGTTTTATATGTTTTTTTCTCTCAGACTAACTTGGCTTTTAGCTTTTTTTCATAGTATCCACTATTATATGGAAACTTTAATTCAGGGATAGTAGTTTATCTATTTTTTCTTCTTGATTAGCACAATAAATTCAAATTGATATAAGCATGTATATTTTTCATCTAAATTTTTTGAAATGGCACCCTTATTCTTTGCTCAAAGAAAATTAAGAGAACAAGAACTAGACTTCCTGTCCCTACATTGAGCAAAATGACCCTTAATAAAGTGACTATTTAAATCCTTGGCTACTATCAATAAAATTCAGAATTCATCATTTCATTTTAAGTGAAATTATCTTTTTATGTCATTTTAAGTAAAAATATTTAAATATTTACATTTTTATTAAAGTAAATCATCCATCTTAACAAGGATCCCAGAACTTATATGATTGTACATTGTATCAATTGGCCAATCTGTGGGATTTTATTTTAGCTCCTGTTTACACCCGGATATCATACTTTGTATATGCTTTCTTCTTTCTTTGGAGTCAATTCTTATTATTACCAAGATAACCTACACTTTTAAACTTTTGGAGAATTTGGAAATACAAAATTATGTACAACTGGGGAATATTATACAAGAGAAGAGATTACAAGGACAAATCTACTTTTCCCTATAATTCATTATAAAATTTCTTTTTAAAAAGACATCTCAAAAGTATAGAGTTGGAAAACAATCCATTTTTGAAAGGCGGCCCCTGATGAATGCCTTCCCTATCCTGCATTATTTTTGTGGATATCATGCGGATGAGTATACAGTACTTCAACTTGTTCTACATTATGTAACACCCTGCCATTCATTGTACGACTCCAGGTAAGTCACTGAATCTTGTTTTCCTTTTATGTAAATTAATATATTAGGCAAAATGATCTCCAAAATTCTACTCCTTTAAAGTCTGCTACTCATACCTATACACAGGGCCTAAAAGCAGCTAGGAAACTAAAATTTCATTTTACCATGCAGCTGCCCAAAGTGGGACAGGCAACTTCCTTTCTTCAATACAGCTACTGAAATGAAAAGCATTACTCACAAACCAGAGGCTGTGTGCCTCAGAGGAAATGGCTTCTGATGATGTCAGGTATTTATCGTTGCTTCCAGAGCAGACAGAAGTGAACACCCTTTCTTTCCCCATCAAGTAGGAAACATTTCGGTATAAGAAATGTATAATATAGGATTCTACTTTACAATTGACCACATGCCCATTTTCTGAGTTATCTCTGAAGGAACTTCACTTTGGTTGATTTATCTTCCTATACATTGAAATTGCAATTTGTTGAATTCTACCAATTTCAATTTCATATATAAAAAAGCAATCTCTTTTACTCCTCTATTTTCTACCCATCAGCTCCATTACTGAATAGACAGTAGTGAGTCTGAAAAAAAGAAAAAGAAAAATTCTTGAGGGAGTAGCTATTCAAACCTCTCCAGGCAAAATACAGAGCAAAGGAAGACAGCTCTCTTTGAAAGAGCATGTCCCTCTTCTCAGTCTTCCCTTGAGAGAGATCCTCTCTATAGATTTCCAACAGCAGCAGACCTAGTCTTTCTTTGAAAAGTAATTATATGAGTTTTAATATTACATTGCATGTGTTCAGAAAACTTTAATTTGTTTTAAACTACACAAATACCTTAAAGCAGGGTTTCTCAGCTTAAAAAAAAAAACACTTAATGAGTTTCATCAAACTGGAACTGCTAGAGAGGGAAGCTGTCAGCTGTTCATTGTTCTGGTTGGGAGAACTCATAAATCCAATTTGGGATTTGGGCAAAAATATAGCTGTACCATTTATCTACTTTGTTTGTGTTGACACACTGTTGTCTAACTTTTCTTGTTTTGTTTGAAGTAGAGGCCTGATTCTTTTAAGTGTTTTTTTTCCGCTTTAAAATAATCCTATCTAGTTTCTTTCCCATAACACAAATATCACTGGAATTTCAATAAAATATTTCTTTTTCTTTAACATTAGTCCTCACATATAACTAAGTTCTTGGTTTGGCTAGGCCTAAATCTTAGAAAAAGCAGATTAATGAAAGCATGCTCTTAATTATTTAATGCTTGATTTTCCCAGTTTATTGCTCATCACAAAGAATGAATTTTCTCCCAGGGCTTTTGTTTTCTATTGCACTAAATATTAGTGGCATTATCCTGTAACATATTTATTAAGCCAGCAGTAACAAGAATAAGTTACTAACGTTATGAAGCAATTATTATGTGTTATGTACTTCCCTAACCATTTTACAAGGATTATCTCATTAATGCTCATACATCCTATGAAGTAAATATTATCCCCATTTTAGGAAGGAGGAAACTGACTCACATCTGTTAAGTAATTAGACAAAGGTCATACAACTAAAGGTGGTGAAGCTAAGATCCACATTCTGGCAGTGGACTCCAAAGTCAATGCTTTCAAATGTTATTCATACTACCTTCTATTACGTAATGCTGCACTAAGACTGATTTGCTTTTCCCTCTGAAGAACTAGCTTCTCCTTCTCATTTATGAGTTTACAATCTGATAAAATAAAATGAACATATAAAGAAATACAAACAAATATACAAACACCAACTGACAAGTACATTTAATTAGAAATGTGTCATGGGCTCATGTTGTGAATGGTGTTCCAGTGCACCGAAAAAAAAATGTATTTTATACAAATATCAGAGCAGTTAAAGAAAATGAAAAGATCAAAGCTATTCATTGCTATGACTTAGCAACTTGGTTGTGCTGACGACCATAATAATATTTTCCATCACATACTCTATGTCCTGCCTTTATTGGCTTGAATAATTGAAAACTGGATACACATTCTGCTTTTGTCTTTTTCACTGGGTGAAAAATCTTAGAATTACATACTGCAGTTTACCTCTACAGGTGTAACAGTGTAAGGAAATGAGTTATTTTAGACCAACTTTGATCAAAAACTGTCTGCTTCTCCTTCAAAGACTCATTTCCTCAATTGTACTGACTAGACTCTCTAAGTTTGTCTTCTCTAGGCTTTGCATTTGAACTAATTACTTAAAAATCCAGAGAAAACAAATAACAGGGATGCCTGGGTGGCTCAGTCGGTTAAGCATCTGCCTTCATCTCAGGTCATGATCCCAAGGTTCTGGGACTGAGTCAGGCATCAGGCTCCATGCTTCTCCCTCTGTCTGGCACTCCCCCTGCTTGTGAGCTCTCTCTCTCTCTCTCTCTGACAAATAAATAAATAAATAAAATCTTAAAAAAAAAAAAAAAAAACCAAAACAGTAACATATTCTTCCTGAGGCCCAGGACCTCTTTTCATATTTCACGCAATCGTAAATCCAACAAAGCATTAAATTTAAAATCTATAATAAAGATCACTTAAAAGGTATGAACTAAGTACCATGGAGAACAGGAGGGAGGACTTCTCCAATGACACCATCAAGACAGGCTTCATTGAGAAGATGGCGCCCATGCCAGGTTTTCACTGCAGCATGGTTAACATGAAATAGACCAGTGGGAAGAGCACATTTCAGAAAAAGGGGAGCGCGCTTGGAAACATCAAGCACAGCCAGCCAGCTGGGAAATAAAGGTGTTGCAAGTACACTGGAGCTGATTTAGGGGGCTGGGGCAGGACTGTCAGACTGAGGTTTTGGCACTTTATTTGCTAAACCTTGAGGAATCACTGATGATTTTAAACGATTCAGAGACGTGAACCATGAAAATTAATACGGTAATTGAGAGTAGGATGGAACCCAGGGAGGTTCATTACAAGGTTAGAGGCTGAAAAAGCGGTCAATGGTATTGAAAACCCTGCAGAACTGTTAAGTGATGTTGCAGACGTAGAGCTCAAGGATGACAGCAGGCAACAGGTCAAACCACAGTAACGAAGGAGCAGCAGCCCCTGGCATAAAGTAGAAGGTTGCACCTGCGGAGAGAAACTGTTGAGAAATCACATAACCAAAGCCTGGACTCGGCTGCTGGCTGTCAGGTTTGCCAGTGCTTCCTTCTTGTCCTCATTCAGACGCATCAAGGAAAGCAGCCTCCCTGGAGAGAGCCCTGAGAGAAACACTAGGGTCATCAGAGGATCCGGCGTTCAGCTAGGGGAGCAAAGCCGGAATCGTGAAGGCGCTGTGGGGTGAGCGACAGGACGTGCATTCCCTAGGGACAATGTAAAGTACCATGGAGAACAGGAGCGGGGGCTTCTCCAATGACACCATCAAGACAGGCTTCATTGAGAAGGTGGCAGCTATGCCAGGTTTTCACCTATTGGTGGCAAGGCTGGAGCTGAACGAGCGATCCTAGGTTAGGATGAAGCTTAGGAGGAAGGAAAATCAGAGGAAACAATGGCAGGCCATTTAATTCCACAAAGTTTTCCTAAAAATCAAAATAAAGTACAATCATAGACTATCAGCAGGATGGTTAGCTTAGCTTCTGGTTCTAAGCATAATTAAAATGATCCCATCTAGTACCTTACCCAATAAAAAGTCTTTATGTCCATGGCTGGATTTAGACCTTACGTGCCCTAAAAACTGAAGGAAAAAAATCATGTATTTCCACAGCATAAGTAATTCCAATAAATACACAAACTGTAAAAGAAGAGAAAGGCAACTAAGCACCCTTTTCTCTTACTGTGACTAAAGTGTTCTTTCTCTTTTTTAAGATTTCAAAATTAAATTAGTTCCAAAACTAAAAGAAGAACAAAAACAAACAAAAACTACTGTTTTTAGGTCTCCCTGCTTTGCTGCAGCCTGAAGGACAGGGTTGGTCTGCCTTTAAAAAAATGTAATTTGGTTCACAGTGTTGCGAACACATAAACCACTGCACTTTCAATCAACTGCTTCTAGTAAGTATCAGCCATTAGCACTAAGAATGTTTATTCGGCTTTCTTTCTATGTATTTAGAAAAGCTTAATATTGAACACTATAGAAGTAGAGAGGTAATCAGATTCATTTGTATGAACCCTTAAGTAACTAAAAACCTACTTTCAAGAAAGAAATTATGATGAAATACAGTGACATAAAATATTTATTTTAAATGGGCACTTAACAACCTATGGCTTTGTCAGGTATAAATTCAGTACAAGGTCTACATTTTGTATCTAAAACTTACATAAGTAAAATAAAATGTATTGTCATTAATTATAGAAATAGCTAGAGTAATAGTAATTGACATAGATAATCATAACTAAAACACTGATTCTCAATTATCAGTAAGATTCATTTAGGTTTGCTAACCATATTGTGATATGCACACAACTATATAGAGATATGTAAAATACTGTTCACCTATATTTTAGAAAAAAATCTGATTCAATTTCAAGCATTATAGTAAAAAGCTTTTTAAGTAACTTTGGGTATGTCAGATTTACTTCATCAGTACACCCATTCTTCAAAGAGTTTTAATTAGTCAATGTCATACTACATTAGAAAATACTGTTACTTCATTACTGCTTGACTTTGGAAGCTATATGCATTTCTCAGCAGAGCACAAAACTCTCTGTTTACATTCAAATACTAGTTTTCATAGGAGAAGATCTAAGGATGTCCAGAGAAGTGAAACAGATTCTAAGGTTCTTCTGATTTTATAATTCTTTCAGACAAGCTCCATGAATGGTGAATCTTCTGTGCTCTTGAGTCAGAAAAAGCTTCTATTTTGCCCTTGCACATAAAGTTCATGTATGTGGGTACAGGTTACTAAATATCTTTTTTTTTTTTTAAAACAGAAATATTTAGAGGGGTGCCTGCGTGACTCAGCCAGTTAAGCATCTGACTCTTGATCTCAGCTCAGGTCTTGATCTCAGGGTCATGAGTTCAAGCCCTGTGTTGGGATCCACACTGGGTATGGAGCCTACTTAACAAGAAAAAAAGGAAATATTTAAAACAAAGAGAAAATTGCAGAGTAGAAGAAAACAAACATCATCTCAATTTGCCCATTCATAGCACTGTGCCATGTGTTCTTCAGATCTCTTTATTAATAAAAATAAATTATAGGTAGAATTGAGACTTCCTAATCAGACCTATCAAGAAATTACTTAAAGTAATTTTAACCAGTAATTAAGTAAATTAAGTAACTTAGTTACTTAGAAGTATAAAGCTTTACCAACATACTTTTCAGATACCTGGCGGGTTTTTAGTTTGCTTTTTATTACTGGTATTTATTTAATTATACAGGGATCAAAAAAGTTATCTGTGCTATATCAACATTTGGTGCTTATTGAGTTGGCTTTCTGCCACAGTACTTGGTCCGCTCTGTAAATATTCACCATGATTGAAAATATGGCATATTTTCTAACTATTGGGTGTAGTATTCCAATATATCCATTAGACCAAGCTTGCAAATTGTTATCAAGATCTTCCAAACCCTTACTAATTTTTCATTGTTAGTTGTCTGATCCAGTGGTTCTCAGATTATAATCCCCAGACCACCAACATCAGAATTACCTGGGAAATTGTTGAAAATGGAAAACCTTCAGAGGCCCCACCCCCGACCTACTAATCAGAAACCCTGGGATGGGCAGTGGGGCCCAGCAGTCTGTTTCAACAAGTCCTCTAAGTGACTCTACTGTATGCTAAAGTACGAAAAACACTGGCTTGATCTACAAATTTCAGAGCAAGATATGTGAAAACCCATCTATTCCCATGGTGGATTTGTTAGTTCCTCCTTGTAATTCTTTTTGTTTTGCTTTCAATAATAAAGGCTATGTTATTTGTTGTTTCTGTTTGTTTATTTAAATTCAAGTTAGTTAATATAGTGTATTATTAATTTCAGGGTAGAATTTAGTGATTCATCAGTTGCATATAACACCCACTACTCATTACATCAAGTGCCCTCTTTAATGCCCATCACCCAGTTACCCCACCCCCCTACCCTCTCCCCTCCAACAACCCTCAGCTTGTTCTCTATAGAGTCTCTTATAGTTTATCTCCCTCTCTGTTTTTATCCTATTTTATTTTTCTTTCCCTTCCCCTATGTTCATCTGTATTGTTTCTTAAATTCCACATATGACTGAAATCATATGGTATTTGTCTTTCTCTGACTGACTTATTTCACTTAGCATAATACACTCTAGTTCTATCCACATCACTGCAAATGGCAAGATTTCGTTCTTTTTGATGGCTGAGTAATATTCCATTGTGTGTGTATAAATACACACCCCACATCTTCTTTATCCATTCATCTGTCAATGGACATCTGGGCTTTTTCCATAGTTTGGCTATTGTGGACACTGCTGCTATAAACATTGGGGTGCATGTGACCCTTCGAATCCCTACATTTGTATCTTTGGGGTAAATACCTAGTAGTGCAATTGCTAGGTCCTAGGGTAGCTCTATTTTCAACTTTTTGAAGAACCTCCATACTGTGTTCCAGAGTGGCTGCACTGGTTTGCATTCTCACCAGCAGTGTAAGAGGGTTCCCCTTTCTCCACATTCTCGCCAACATCTGTTGTTTCCTGAGTTTTTAATTTTAGCCATTCTGACCAGCATGAGGTGGTTATCTCATTGTGGTTTTGATTTGTATTTCCCCACAATGATGAGTAATGTTGAGCATTTTTTCACGTATCTGTTAGCCATTTGTAGGTCTTCTTTGGAAAAGTGTCTGTTCATGTCTTCTGCCCATTTCTTGACTGGGTTTTCGGTTTTGAGGTGTGGAGTTTGATGAGTTCTTTACAGATTTTGGATATTAGCCCTTTATCTGATATGTCATTTACAAATATCTTCTCCCATTCTGTAGGTTGCCTTTAGTTTTTTTGATTATTTCCTTTGCTGTGCAAAAGCTTTTTATCCTAATGAAGTCCCAATTATTCATTTTTGCTTTTGCTTCCCTTGCCTCTGGAGACGCGTCTAGCAAGAAGTTGCTGCTGCTGAGGTCAGAGATGTTGCTACCTGTGCTCTCCTCTAGGATTTTGACGGATTCCTATCTCACATTTAGGTCTTTCATCCATTTTGAGTTTATTTTTGTGTATGGTGTAAGAAAGCGGTCCAGTTTCATTCTTCTGCATGTGGCTGTCCAATTTTCCCAACACCATTTGTTGAAGAGACCGTCTTTTGTCTCTTGGATATTCTTTCCTGCTTTGTCAAAGATTAGTTGACCACAGAGTTGAGGGTCCATTTCTGGGCTCTCTATTCTGTGCCACTCACTGATCTATGTGTCTGCTTTTGTGCCAGTACCATACTGTTTTATTTGGATGTATACAATCTCCAAATTGTTATAATGTCCTAGTGAATTGTTTCTTTAACATATAAGATATAAATTGCTTCTTTAACATAAAGAACATATAATGTTCTTTAACATTATCTTATACGTTATGTATATGTGTATGTCCTTTTCTGTGCATACTAATTGTCCACTTTTTTAAAAGCTTTTTATTTATTTGAGACAGAGAGAGAGCAAGAGCAGGGGGAGGAGCAGAGGGAGAGGGAGAAGCAGACTTCCCGCTGAGCAGGGAGCCCAATGTGAAGCTTGATCCTAGGACTCTGGGATCATGACCTGAGTCAAAGGTGGACACTTAACAGACTGAGCCACCCAGGCACCCCTAACTGTCCACTTTAAATGCCACATTATCCTCTAAAACTAAACCAAACTGATAAATCCATAGGACTGAGAGCATACCTGGCATGAAAACAATCTTTACCTTGAACCTCTTTTTCTAAAAGACTCCTAGAAATATGGGCACAGGGTTAGGTATTAGTGGGGCAGGAGGTGCAAAAGAATGTGGGGAGAAGAGAGTGACTAGCCAACTCAAGCTTTGAGCAAAATGTCATCAGTATCCAGAGGTAAAACAAGAAAAGAAAATTCAGATAGACTGTCCCTCCATGCAGCTTACAGAAAGGGCCTGTGAGAGAAGAGAAGAGTGAACTGAACTGTTATGAACTGAATTGTGTCTCACCCCCAAGCCCCAAATTCACTCTGAAGTCCTAATCCCTAGTACTTCAGAATGTGACTATATCTGGAGACAGAACCTTTAAAGAGGCAATTAAAGAAAAAAGAGGTCATATGGGTGGGCCCAAATCTAGTATGACTAATGTCCTTATAAGAGGTTAGGACACAGAAGCACAGAGAAAAGACCATTATGATGACACAAAGAGAAGACGGCATCTACAAACCCAGAAGAGGTCCTTAGAAGGAACCTTCAGAATTGTGAAAAAATAAATTTCTGTTGTTTAAGTCACTCAATCTAAGGTACTTTGGTATGGTAGCCCTAGAAAATGAATACAGAAGGTAAGTACAGGACAGAAACTAGAGGCTACAGACCAAAACAGCAGTAGATGTTGATGAAGGATGAAAAATATCCCCTGAAACCTGTTCACTCAGTCTCTAAAAAAGAGACAGAAAAAAGAGAAAATTTTAAATTGCTCCTTAAACATTTTTATTCATTCAATACATCTTAAATATGCTAATATCACCATTATTCAACAAATATTTATTGATTGCACTTGGGACACTTCAGTAAGCAAAAACAGCTAACACTCTTGCCTTCATTGAAGTGTCCATTCTGGTGGGAAACAGCACACAGTGAACAATACACTTGCTAAATAAATAGATGAATTACATACTATGTTGGAAATAATAAATGCTATAAAGGAAACAGAGTAAGAGGAATTAAGAGGGATATGGGTAAGGGTTTTTTACTATTAAAACACAGCGGGGCGCCTGGATGACTGAGTAGGTTAAGAGACTGCCTTCGGCTCGGGTCATGAATCCTGGGATCGAAGCCCGCATCAGGCTCTCCACTCAGCAAAGGATTCTGCTTCTCCCTCTCCCTCTGTGATTTCTCTCGTTTTCACTCTCTCTCAAATAAATAAATGAAATCTTTAAAAATAAAAGCAATTAAAACACAGCTATGGGATAGGTTCATTGAAAAGATGACATTTGAGCAAAGACTTGAATGCAACAGGGCATTTATCAAGGATTGAGCTTGGGTCCAATACGATATTAGGCAATGTATAGGCATTATTTCATTTATCCTCAAATTGCTCATAGTGAAAACATATATTATACCAATTTTACAGATAAGCAAATGCAAGCGTAGAGAAGCAAAGAGGTACTACATGGAGAGACTGGGATGACTGAGTGAACCAAATACTCAGCAAGTAACCAAACCCAGCTCCGAATCTTCCTCAAAGGCAAGTGAGGGAAACACAGAAGAAAATAAATAATTATGGCAGGACAGTAGGAATGCCAGGTGCTACACTAGAGGTAAGTACAAGGACCCATAGGAGAATGGAGGTTTGGCAAAGCCAGGGCATCTTTCTCAGAAGGAAGAGCTCTGGGAGAAGTGAAAGTGCATTACATGTGCTATGCTTAAATAGGGTTTTTGACACAATATATACTCAGTTAAAATATAAATCAAAATATTCCTATGATAAAAAAAGACTGCTATATAGTAAAAATAATTACCCCAAAATAGTGAACCAATTAAACAAATTGTGGTATACAGACATGTTAAATAGATATAAAAATGTTTAAAGCTAATTTAATGATATGAGAAAATGAGGATATAACACTGAGACAAAAATATTTAAATTCAAAAGGTGCACTATAAACAGTTTAGCCTTAGCTCTGGGTCAGTTTGTATATGTGAAATGTGCTTGTATGTCTATCAGATACACAGGTAAAGACTGGAAGAAGGAAAGCAATTTTTAGCAGGATAACAGATGATCACCTGCAAATAACAATGGTGTAAACAACATAGAAGTTTATTTTTTTCCACATTTAAAAAGAGGTTTGGAGGTTGGCATTTGAGAGATGGTATGAAGGTTCCACAAGTTATCAATGACTCAGGCTCATTCTAGTTCATCACTCTGCCATCCTGATGGTATCACCCTCATCCTCACAGCAAGACTGCTGAGCTTTATCCGTCAGATACCTATTCTGGTCACAAGATGGAGGAAAAAGGGAAGAAGAGGGGTATGCTCTTGCTGTTAAGATGACTTCTTATAAAGACCACATAAACACTTCTACCTAGAACATAGGATATACAGTCTTCACATGAATAGCAGCATGGCACTCTAACTGCTGTTGTTGCTACTTTTCCCATTTAATAAAAGAGGGGAGAAGAGATTAGGAAGGGATGTAGCCTCCACCACGAGACTTTTCTGTACTCTCAATTTTCTACAATGTATGGGTAATACAGTTGACTCTTCAACAACACAGGTTTCAACTGTGCAAGTCCACATATATGTGGATTTTTTTAAATTTTTTTCTTATAAATTCAGTACAGTACTATAAATGTATTTTCTCTTTCATATGGTCTTAACAATGTCTTTTTCCCTCTAGCTTAATAATCCCATTTATAACTACATCGAAAGGAACAAAACACTGAAGAATAAATTTAACCAAGGAGTTAAAAGAACTACACACCAAAAACTGTATGACACTGATGAAAGAAACGAACAATACACAAGTGGAAAGATATTCCATCCTTATGGACTGGAAGAATTAATATTGCTAAAATGTCCATACTACCCATACAATCTACAGATTCAATGCAACCTCTATCAAAATCCCATTGGAAAAAAAAAAAAATCCCATTGGCATTTTTCATAGAACTAGAACAAGAAATCCTAAATTTGAGGGAAACACAAAAGACAATGAATAGCCAAAACAAAATTGAGAAAGAAAAACAAAGCTAGAGGTAGCATGTTCTGAATGTCAAACTATATTACAAAGTTATAGTAACCAAATAAGTATGGTACTAGAAGGAAAACAGACACATAGATCAATACAATAGAATAGCCCAGAAATAAATTCACCCACATATAGTCAACTAGTCTACGATAAAGGAGGCAAGAATATACAATGGGGAAAAGACAGTCTCTTTAGTTAATGGTGATGGGAAAACTGTACAACTACATGCAAAAGAATAAAAGTAGACCACTAGCTTACACAATATAAAAAAATAAATTCAAAATGAATTATAGACTTGAAACCATAAAACTCCTAGAAGAAAACAAAGGCAGTAAGCTCTTTGACACTGATCTTAGGAATAGTTTTTTGGACTAATCTGCTTAGGCAAGGGCAACAAAAGCTAAAGTAAACAAATGGGATTACTTCAAACTAAAAAACTTTTGCACAGAAAAGGAAATGTCAACAAAATGAAAAGGCAACCTACTGAATGGGAGAAAATATCTGCAACTCATACATCTGATAAGGGGTTAATATCCAAAATACATGAAGAACTTACACAACTTAGTATTTTAAAAAACCTGACTAAAGTATGAGCAGAGAACTTGACTAGACATTTTTCCAAAGAAGACATACTGATGACCAACAGGTACAGGAAAAGATGCTCTGCATCGCTAATAATCAGGGAAATGAAATCAAAACCACAATGAGATATCACCTCACACCTGTCAAGATTGGCTAGTATTAAAAGGCAAAAAATAACAAGTGTTGGCAAGAGTGTGGAGAAAAGGAACCACTCACACACTGCTGGCAAGAATGTAAATTGGTGCTGCCACTATGGAAAACAGTATGGAGGTCCCTCAAAAAATTAAAAATAAAATTAACATAAGATCTGATAATTCCACTTCCAGGTATTTATCCCAAGAAAATGAAAGCCAATTTGAGAAGATATATGCACCCTTATGTTCATTGCAGCATTATGTACAATAGCCAAAATATGGAAGCAACCTAAGCGTCCACTGACACATGAATGGCTAAAGAAGACATGGCATACACACACACACACACACACACACACACACACGAAGATTACTCAGCCATAAAAAAAAAAAAAAGAATAAAATCTTGTCATGTGTAACAACAAGGATGAACCTTTGGGTATTATGCTAAGTGAAATAAGTCAGATAGAGAAAGGCAAATACAGTATGATTTCACTTACACATGGATCTAAAAAACAAAACAGATAAACATACAAAACAGAAACTGACTCATAGACATAGAAGCAAACTGTGGTTACCAGAGAAGGAAATGGTTCCCGGGAAGGACAAAATAGGTGAAGGGGATTAAGAGGTATAAATTTCCAGTTAAAGATAAGTAAGTCATGGGGATATAATGTATAGCATAGGGTATTTAGTTAATAACCTTGTAATAATTTTATATGGTTACAGATGGTAACTAGACTTATTGTGGAGATCATTTCATAATGTATACAAATACTGAATGACTATGATAGACACCTGAAACTGATGAGATACTGTAAACCAATTATAATACAGTTAAAAAAAAAGAAATTATTGAGAGCTGAGGTGGTAGAAAAAGATATCATCACTGAGTCAAGACTGGCAGATAAGAAGCCAATAAAAACACAGAGATTTTTTTTTTTTTAAAGATTTTATTTATTTATTTGACAGAGATAGAGACAGCCAGCGAGAGAGGGAACACAAGCAGGGGGAGTGGGAGAGGAAGAAGCAGGCTCATAGCGGAGGAGCCTGATGTGGGGCTCGATCCCAGAACGCCGGGATCACGCCCTGAGCCGAAGTCAGGCGCTTAACCGCTGTGCCACCCAGGCGCCCCAAAACACAGAGATATTCTTAAACATAAAGCCAAATCATGTCTTCATGGTGAGCTTCAATTATCCACTAAACTCTAACACTGTAGCTCCTCGAACAGTGAAAACAATCGACAGTACTCTTACTGAAAAATCTTGAGGAGACGACAGATCTATGAAATTGCTTCCCAAATTTGAAAAATGTTGCTAAGATGTGGGAACATCAAAATGTGTGGGGCTGCCTTCTTCCTTGAGTCTTAATTTATTCAATTGTTTTGGACACAGATTTCCTCTTTTTTTTTTTTTTAACAATTTACTACAGTTTCACCTTTCCTAAAAAATGAAAATTGCAATGTTGACTAAACAACTTGTAAAGCTTTAAAAAAAAAAAAACCCAAAAACATGTAAGGAAAATAAAACTGGTGTGGAAAAAAAAGTTCAAGCATGAGAGGAAGTTGGGTGTATTTTGAATTTGGTCAAGGCAAGTCCCTTTGAGGAGGTGACACCTAGCCAGAGTTCTGACTGAAGGGAGGAAAAGCACCACATGAAAATCTAGGGGTAAGTGAAGAGAAAAAAATGCCAACAACAGAACCCTGCAGGATTTTGACATTTGGAGGTTGGGGAGAGAAGGTGAAATCCAACAAAGGGGACTGGAAAAGAGTCACTGCTTTGCAGGAAGAAAGTCAGGAGACTGCAGTGTAGTGGTATCCAGTGAGAAAGTATTTCAAGAAGAGGAAGACAACTACTACAAATCAAATGCTACCAATAGCTTGAAAAAGATGTAACTAACTTTACTTGGTGACATTGAAAATGGAGCAGTTCAGATTTTTTTTTTGTTATAACTAATAGAAACTAACCTGAGCTAACCAAGGTTATTTTTTATTTATTTTATTTTATATATTAGATAGACACAGAAGTATCTCTTGCAGCTAGGGCAGAAATGGGGTTGAACCTCAAGACAGAGAAAGATGACCACCCCACGGCCCCCCAATTTAAACACATGATACAGTTCTAGCTGCACCTAGAGACCGACTGCAGGGTTAAGAGCCAAATCCCTAGGAAAGATAATCTAACTGGCCCAGTTTGGATCAGGCATTTAGGCTAGTAGTTTCTGGGACTCCTGTAGGGCAGAGGAACCATGTCTAACACCACTGGCTTCATCCAGGACCTGGTCAAGCACAAACTTGACAGGCAATCCTAACTACAACCAAACCCTGCCTTCATTCTGATCAATGTTTCAAGAGCTGTGACAAGGACAGTGCATAATATTATCTCAGTAATCACAATCACCAGTTGAGGTAATGTACAGATGAGAAACTCAAGATTCATGAATGCTAAATATTGCATCATACAGTGGTTAAGTGCAGAGTTGAGATTTTTCTGACTTTCATGAAAACCTATCTAAGCTAATTAGGTCATGCACAGCTAGGAACCTCTCTTTGACCATCAATAGTCAGAAGTCAGTGAAGGGTCTGGATTTCTTTCCCTGCACATCACATGCAGGTATAAAAGCAAGTCTTAGAAGAAATTGTGACCCACAATTTGGAACATTAATTAGCTATCAGGTACAAAAAAGCAAATAAACAAAACAGTTTTTTAAGCTTGTTTATACACTCAATGAGGTCCCAGGTTTCTATTCTTTTCTGGGGTTCTGATCATATATTCCATGCAACAATCTACAGAAAGGGCTCAGTCATCCTTAAACAGGTATATAGCAACCACAATCCTCTAAATTATCAGCTGGCTAGTTTAGGATGCATGCTTCCATTGCCATTCCTGAAGGCCTCATTAGATCCCGATGCCATGTTCTTGCAAGCGCAGGATGTGTGTCTAAGATATCGTAGCCTATCCACGAATCTTGAACACCACTTTTTATTTTAAAAAAGTAAAAACTCATTTTAGCACCCCTTATGCTAATAAGAAGCCAAAAATTTTACCAGTGACTATCCAGTTGTAACATTAACTGGCTTACCAGTAAAACTTCTCATGGCTGAACAGAGATAAAGACAGCTGGTGGTATATATCTCTTCAGACTGACCTTTTGATTAAATGCTTAGTTCTCAGTGATGTGTACTCCTGATTAGGCCAATGCCCACCCTACAATACAGCTTAAACCAACAGAAACACACTATAATACTGTCATGATGAAATGTTTTTTAAAGTAAATTATAGTAGTAGATTCCAAAATCCATACCTTTCAACCACATCTCAATACAACCTGAGATTTACATATGAAATTTTATATTTTGCTGTTGTTTCCATATTTCATCATATATTTTTAATTTTTTAGGCTTACTTATGTTCTTCATTCCTAGAATACATTTCTCTGTACTCTATTTTACCTCTGCCTTAAATTATAGAATATCAGACCTGAATGAAATGGCCATCTTAATAACAGCTTTAACCTGTAAACTACGAAATTAAGACCTACAAAATAAAGGAACTTATGAACGGTTCCATTTCTAGTCAGTACCAGAGATGGAACCATACACAGACCACCTAGATTCCTAGTCTTTCCATGCATTTCCACTGTTTTCACTGGTGATGAAGTTTCTGATGCGAAAGTACACTGATATCATCTCTGATGCTGGAGAATACATCATAACCAGTCTGCGCGCCCATCACAATGGGATCATTGTATCCCTTCAGCTTTGGGCTTCACTAAAACATGTGCGTCTGGATGAAGGATGACACCGTACAAAGAACAGCACATCCAATACCTCACATCATAGAATAGAGGAAGTTGAAATTGGCTGGCTAGAAAATACTAGAAAACCAAAAAGCGGCCGCCAGTCTATACAGTCAAAGACAAATCCTTTTGCCAAAGTCTACAAGGAGTTTTTCACTTGAGCCAAGCATATCATTTTACATTCCAAATACAGCAAGACAGGGAGGCATCAGTGTCCGTTCCCCAACCTCCTCAAAAAAAAGATTTTTTTAAATTAATTAATTAATGCAGCCAGTTGTTGAAATACCTGAATAACTGGTAATACAACCACAGCCAAAGCTCTGTCGGGGTCCTAAGCAGAACAACAGAGGCACTAAAACCACAGATTTCTCATTAGAGTTTTTGCGGAATAAAGTAAACAATCGGAGAAAGTGTCGGAGCAAGAAATATAAACAGATAGGGGCGCCTGGGTGGCACAGCGGTTAAGCGTCTGCCTCCGGCTCAGGGCGTGATCCCGGCGTTGTGGGATCGAGCCCCACATCAGGCTCCTCCGCTATGAGCCTGCTTCTTCCTCTCCCACTCCCCCTGCTTGTGTTCCCTCTCTCGCTGGCTGTCTCTCTGTCAAATAAATAAATAAAATCTTAAAAAAATAAAAAAAAGAAATATAAACAGATAAATGGTATGAATAATAGAGAAAACTTTACCTAAAATCTGCAGCAGGAGGCCCTGCTGATAGTGAGCATGAGAAGGACCAACAGGGCTGTCAGCTCAATGTACTAATGAGCTGATCCATGTTTCTACTTTACATACTCCAAAGAGAAGGGGAAGAGCAGATTCAGGACCAAACTGAGTGCAGAAGGCCTGGGAGGCCGGTTGGGGAGTGACTACCTGAGGCAGGAACCCACTACAGCCTGGTAAGCTGACAGGAGAAAAATCAAACAGAACTCAAGCTGTCAGTCTTTCCACAGCTCACCCAGCATCCAAGACACAGGAGCTGCTTGCTGGCCCTGAGTTAACAGAGCTCAAGTCTAACAAGGGACTAGTTTCTCTGGAATCATCACTGACTGATTTCAGGGATAATGGGGGTAAGGAGAAAAGAAACTTCAGGATCAAACAACCTGAAGCCAAATCCCAAATCCACTACTAACTATGTTGCTCTGGGCAGATTACTCAACCTCTCAGCCTTCTTTTTTTTTTTTTTTAAAGATTTTATTTATTTATTTGACAGAGAGAGACAGCCAGCGAGAGAGGGAACAAAGCAGGGGGAGTGGAGAGGAAGAAGCAGGCTTCCAGCGGAGGAGCCTGATGTGGGGCTCGATCCCAGAATGCTGGGATCACGCCCTGAGCCAAAGGCAGACGCTTAACGACTGCGCCACCCAGGCGCCCCAACCTCTCAGCCTTCTGTCCCTGTGGATGGTCGAATTACACACCCTGACGACTGTGGTCAAGACTGAACAAACACATGAATGCATGTGCAATATCTAGCACATAAGACAATCAGAAAACACAGCCTCTGATAGAATCAGTGTTACTGTCATTGTTCCTGGCTCCCCTCCTGCTCGTGGTGGCAGGCCAGACTACCTACCTCAGCAGAACAAAATCTACCCATACTACCTCTGACCTACGATCATCTAACTTGTAAAGTAAGAGACTAGAAGTGCCTTCTGTACCTGTTCTCTCTTCCCTTGCCGACAGGGGAGCCCTCAGAGGAAAGTACTTCAGTTTATTCATAGGAGGAAAAGAAAAAGGTGACAGGCAAGCCTGCATACCTCATAGTAGACAAAAAGGAAGCAATGGCCTTTGCCACCTGGTGGCCTTTGCTGACAGTAGTTCCACCACATTTTGAGTATTCTCACCTAACTTTGTCAGCTTCCATGTCCAGCAATTAGTGATTCAAATATCCTCTTCAGAAATGCAAATTCCTGGGGCACTTGGGTGGCTCAATCAGTTAAGTGTCTGACTCTTGATTTCAGCTCAGGTCATGATCTCAGGGTCTTGGGTTTGAGCCCTGCATCGGGCTCCATGCTGGGTGGAGCCTGCTTGAGATTCTCTCTCTCTCTCCTTCTCTGACCCTCCTCCTCACTCTCAAATAAATAAATAAATAAATAAATACCTTTAAAAAAAAGAAAATGCAAATTCCTTTGTTCAGGTTAGGGTTATGCTCACATTATACCTCATTCATACACTAAGAGGAAGTAGTGCGATCAAACTTCTCTCCTCCTATGGTAGCTGAGGAAGAATCAAAGGTAAAGAAAATACTAGAATGGCACGGAACACTTTCTAAGAGCGGAAGAGGGTGAGTGGGACTAAAAAGCACAGCGTGAGGAAAATAAAGAAAGTCTAGGGGGCCAAACATCTAACAGAATAATGGGAAATCAAAACTAGCTAATTTAAAAATCTGCCCACAGGATATTTGCCTGGTATCCAGGAAAGAGGAGGAAGTCCTCTCCTTCTTTCCCTTCCAATGCCTTGGTTTCTTCCTTTTCCCAAGAACTAGAATGCAGAAGTCCATCATTACTACCACAGTGAAGTTTTAACATGAATTAGGGGGATTTTTGCGAAACAGTGAGGAAATTTAACTTCATCTGTTTAACATTATTTTGTACAGGAAAATGAGTTCTAAGTTCTACAGAACTCACCCACATGACTCCCTGAAGCAGAAACCACAAATGTCTCTTCTAAGCTCAACAGCAGAGTTCATGAAGTGAATTGATGTGCAGATGTGTGGGTGAATGAATAAATGGGAGGAAGGCCTCCCTGATAAGCAGGGTAAGACAGCCACCTGATCAATCTCTCTCCCCTGATTCTGGTTTTCGTCTAAGCACATATCATTATTGGATGTTATAATACATAATACATTATCAGACCTTCTAATCAATATAAATATTCATATACTTGTTGATTCAATGTCTTCCTTCCTCATTCAACTATCAATTCCATGAGGGTATATACTGTTTCTCACACTGCTGAAGTCTTCACCTAAAACAGTGTGTAGATTTTTTTGGACATTTCTTATATCATTCAGCTCTAGTCAAATCAACCGTTCATTCCTAGAAACTTGCGGACAACAAGGGAGGGACAAGAAGTGGTTTCAGAAAAAAACACTCCACTTGGAATACACATGAATAAATATACCACATTTGCAATCTCCAAAACAAGTACACTTCTTTCTGCTGTGAGTGCTATTCCTAAAAATAATCATGATTATAAGACAAATACATTGATTTTAGACATGACCCACTGCATTGCACTGAAGGCTGTGGAGGGGCAGAAGGTCTACAGTAGAAAATATTTCTGGCTATTGATGGAAAATTTTTGGAAGAATGAAATCCAATCTAAATTGCACAGGCAATATATAACTCAGAAGGGGGCACAGCAATACTCTTCTCAACAAAAGGTAAGACAGATGATAACAGTGCTCCTAACAGTAGAGTCTGCAAAACAAAAGGTCTAACCAGGCTTCTCAGAACTGTTGCAACCAAGTCAAGAAGCAATTCATGGAGGTTTCATGGTAGCTCCAATTTAAGTTCATTGAGCTCAAATACCATCCAAGATGTTGTTGTCTAGAGCTGATACACAGAGTTATTTCTCCTACAGCTACAGCTCTAGAAATTAAGATCATTTTGGCTGTTGCTTACCCATGTCACTGTAAGATCTGTACGTATCACAAATGCTTTTCTCATTTCATAGTCATACCTCATATGTGTTTAATCATTTGCAATGTAGAAAATGCTTTTATAAATATTACCTCCTATCCTTTGAAGTAAATGTTTAAATTCTCTCTTTATAAATAAGGCAACTGAGGCTTAAATAATTTAAATGACACTCCTAAGGTCACTTGATAAGAAAAACTTGGACTCGAGGCGCCTGGGTGGCACAGCAGTTAAGCATCTGCCTTCGGCTCAGGGCGTGATCCCGGCGTTATGGGATCAAGCCCCACATCAGGCTCCTCTGCTATGAGCCTGCTTCTTCCTCTCCCACTCCCCCTGCTTGTGTTCCCTCTCTCGCTGGCTGTCTCTATCTCTGTTGAATAAATAAATAAAATCTTTAAAAAAAAAAAAAGAAAAAAAGAAAAACTTGGACTCAAATTTGGATTGACTCCAAGGCCAATAGACTTTCCACTACATCAACTTCCCAGGTCTTTCCAGATCTTTATCTTACCCACTTATGTTTTAATTCTGTAATCAGAGAGATTACATTTTCCACATTTACTAAAAAAAAAAAAAAAGACTAGTCTAATTTTTAGGCCCTCCTTTCCATCTTTCATTTTTTTAGTATTTATTAAAAATTATTTAACGGTACATGAAACAAGCCAAATTAGACGCATTTTTCAGTTAGGAAAAAATAACAAAAGAAGTTCAAATAAACTATAACTGATACCTTCTAAACCCAGTAGAACTTTTACCGAGTAACAGCTGTGGGGGGAAAATGCAAAGCGAAAAGGGAGTCTCCATTTGATTGATGCCACATCTCAGGAAGTGAGTTGATTTTTAGCTTACCTCTAGTAAGAGGTGCTCTGACTTACAAACTGCACCCTGACACACCATTTCTAGAAGCTTCTATATCAAATATAACTCTATCTTATGTCTTCACCAACTGTTTTCTTTTCTGGTAGTTTCATAGAACAAAATCAACTCTGGTTTTGATGAAGAGTGACATTCTACCAGTTGTACTAAGCTCCCACTCTTCTTTGAGAATCTTACTGAACAACAGTAGCAGAGGCTCACGGGTTTCCTTTCATGGACCTCTCAAGTGGAAAAAACAATGAATTAAGTAAAACTGGAGAAGAGAGTCAGTTTTGGAGTCAAAAAAATCAGAGTTTTTTTTATTTCCTACTCTGGACATTTTGAAAGGTTCCCTAATTATCTTTTCAGTATCATTCGTTTTGTGTTTTAATCAATATGGCAAATATAAATTTTACTCATACCTCCTCATAGGAGGACTAAAGTAAAAAACAGAAGGTCAGATACAAAAGTATTTTGGAAACAGTGGAATCAAAAACAAAGTGTTTTCAAGTGAATGCTTCATTCATATGAAGAAAATATACCACTCCCCTGAAGCTGAAAGCAAGCCATCTTATTTTTCAATTCTATTGTCTGTTTTTCATCTGGGAAGCCATAACAAAAGTTGTATTCTGTTGTTCTCACATGACAATATGCACACCATTTATTTTTCATATTCTTCTGTCTGTCTTCCCAACATTTTTATTTTGTTGTATTTTTAATGCACTGAGCCCATGTGCCATGCTCCACGATGTTTACTGGGGTTACCAGGGAGAGAGAGAATATCATTAAATAATTACATTTACTACTTCAATGCTGCCATGAGGGAAAAGGTACCTAGCACTAAAAGAAAGTAGCAGAGGCACACCTGACCTAGTATAAGAGGACACCGAAAGTTCCAATCAGGAAATAATATTTAAACATACAAATTCTTTTCTCCCTAATTTTCACTCCCAAGTATAAGAACCATGGTTTCTGTTCATTAGTGCTCCTGAGATGCTCTTGTCTTCCTCTCTTCCAATCCTAATTTGATGCTATTGAAATAATTTTTTATTTTTAAAAAATCTTCAATTCATGTTTTTCCTTTCTCTCCAGATCTGTTTTTCATATTTGGATAACATCCATTGCCCTGGAGAACCGTGACTTGAAAAGCATACTTTTTCCCCCAAGAAAAATCCGTAAAGCATACATTTTTTCAGCAAATCTAAGGTAAGATGATAGGATCTCAAAAACCACAAAAGAATAACAGCAATTTTAGTTACTTCTAGGAAACAGAGGAGTCATATGAACAGCCAAAATACTTTTAAGGTAAACTTATTAAATGATATGATACAATTTTGCAGTACAAAATACTCATTTTTAAAATATGAATGTATAGTACCAGTTGTAAAGCAATGAATCCATCTCTAAAGCAAGATACTAAAGAGTATTTATTTTATGAGCTAAAAAGCAGAATTAAATCACATTAACTGGGACATCTGGTCACTACTGGGCAATGACCGTACGGGAATTCAACTAATAACATATTAACATTCCTGCCAACGTAACTTGGTCAGAAGATATCCTTACAAATCTACAGAAGGAATCAAAGACAATAATATGGAGAGTTTCACCTAATACCTAAACAGTAAAGTCAACACTTAAAAGTCTTTAAGGCTACCTGAATATGGAATCTCAATTTACCCACCAATTAAACCAATTCTTCCATTTAAATGTAGATTCTGACCCTCAAAAGACGGCACATTCCATGTGGCTTCCAAGCAGATGCAAAGTCCGTCTTACGCAGTCCAATACTCTGGGTCCAATACCTATTCTTTCCCATAGACCCTTCGTACAAGCAGCATGAAGAAAACAGAAAAAAGAAGCAAGCTACTTTTTCTCCTAAGAATGCCACCCCTTTTTACCAAAAGTGTATTGTCATTTTTGCATTGCAAAGGCTCAGAACAGACATTTAAATGTCCCATACCACACACACACAAGGCAAAGGAGAGTGTGAGTGTGTAGATAAATTGAGGGACATTTTGGTACCCAAAACAAATCACTCTGAAAATAACTTTAAGAAGAAGCAATTTAGGGGTGCCTGGGTGGTTCAGTTGGTTAAGTGACAGACTTGATTTCAGCTCAGGGCAAGATCTCAGGGTCATGAGATGCAGCTCCATGTCAGGCTCTGTGCTCAGCAAGGTCTGCTTGCCCCTCTCTCACCCGCCTTGTCCCCCCCCCCACACACACACTTGCTCATGCCCTCTCTCTCTCAAATAAATGAATCTTAAAAATAAAAAAGGATCAATTCACTTAAAATCCCAAGGCCTTGAGATTAAGGTAGAAAGGACAGAGAAATAAAGGAACAAGAGGACTACAGTTAAAAACCCATGTGAATAAACTTACCACTAGATTTCTCTCTCTGAATTCTCATAGTTTGCTGGAGGATGCTCTTGAATTGTCCCTAAGTCTGATCTTTGAGCCAATGTTCAAATTATTTTATCAGGTTTTTTCTTCAAATAGCTATATCTTAAGTGAACTGAGAAATTATAGTAGTCTTTTCAGATCTTCAATTATTTTCTGTATTTTTCTGGAATACAAGTCATGTGTGCAAGCAACATCTAATTATAAAAATATACACAAAACTGCTACCATATATTTATGATAATATCAATCAGTCTTGGAGTACTTAGTGATCATATGAAATTAATACACAAAATGCAAGGGAGGTAGGTGCCAAAAAATTGCATGCTCAATTGCATACTGAAGATAATGTAAGCATCATGGGGGTGGATGACTGTGCTTGTCTTATTCTCTTTGTAATTATCTCTACCCTCCAATACAATGAAACAGGCACTAAATAAACATTTGCTGAATGAGTAAGTTTTCAAAAATCCTACAAATGAGGAAATCAAAATGGCCATCAAAATGTTTTAGTTAGTTATGTCTTGCCATTTGCCCTATTTCTATGTTGTTTCTGGTACTGGCAGGAAATCCCAAATTCCATTCACCTGGCTATTCTCCATATTACCTATTACAACAAACCCTCTGCTAATCCCATATTTTATTAAGAAAACAGTCCATTAACTTCCATACATCTGAGATACAATACTTGTCAAAAATTACAACTTATATAAGACTTTAGTACTTTTTAATCAATGAACATTACCTTGTGTTCAATAGTCTTTAAATGTAATTTAATTTTTTTTAAAGATTTTGTTTATTTGAGAGAGAGAGAGCACAAGCAGGGAGAATGGCACAGGGAGAGGGAGAAGCAGGCTCCCTCCTGAGCAGGGAGCCCGAAGTGGGGCTCAATCCCAGGACCCCGAGATCATGAGCCCAAGGAAGATGCCAACTGAGCCACCCAGGTGTCCCAATGTAATCTATTTTTTTAATCTAGAATGTTACATTACCTAAAAATTAAAATGAACAAAAATACTATTATTCAACCATGTTGAATGATGATATTCATTATACATTAGTCATTGTGAAAGTTCACATAAGATAAAGTGATAGAAAACAAAGTATGGAAATTTAGAAAGTATATTGCCATTATTTCAGAACGGCCCCCCAGAAAGAAAGGAAAGCAAGCAAGCAATTAAGCAAGCGAGCAAGAAAGATTGATTAGCCTTGAATATGGCAACTATGTCATTTAGAGGTCTAGTCTGTTTCTCTCCATCAGTTTTCTATTGAAATAATAGGCAACACAAACATTTTATAAACAAAGTACTCAAACAGTTAATTTCTTAATTAGCTATGTATTAGCACCATATAACACTTTGGCAGCTGCATACATGAGAAGAAACTCTGACTTAATTTTCCATCATCAAATATTTGTCCCATGTCTTCCTTAACACACTTCGTTGGGACATGATATTACAAATATATATGAGGAACTGTTATGCACTGTAGCTGCTTATGTCTAACTAGGAAAACAAGATCTGTGGGAGGAATGATAAAACACAATGGCAGCAGAGACACAGAATGATACAACCAACTCTCTACATGCCCAGGGGAGAGACATGACACATACCAATGGGAGACGGGGGCAATCAGAAAGGAGGTAACTGGAAAGTAGTTCCAAAAGTTGAGATATACAGGATGGAAAGGATTTAAATAGGCAAAAGGAAAGGCAAACAATAGACCTACACAGGATTTAGAGAAAAGAAAGTGGCAGAGCTAGAAAGTTAAAGTCACTGGGGAATGAAGTTAGAAACAAGAAGAAAACGACTAGAGTGGATTCTGAGCTTTGGATTTTATTTTTGTTTTTTAATTGAGGTATAACTGACATATGACATTATGTCAGTTTCAGGTATACAACATGATTCAGTTGTCATATACGCTATGGAATGATCACCACAGTAAGTCTAATTACTATCCATCACCACACAAAAAATGTACAAAAAAGTAAAAAAAAAAAATGTTTTTCTTGTGAGAAGAAATTTTATGACTTACTTTCTTGGCAATCTTCAAGTATTCACTATAATACTATTGACTATGTCAACATGCTGTACTAGCCATGACTTAATTATTTTAATTAAAAGTCTATAACTGAAATTTTTTGTATTTGAAACCTTTTGACCTCCTTCCCTCTAGTAACCACCATTCTGTTCTCTGTTTGTATGGTTTTGTTTTGTTTGCTTTGTTTTTTAGATTCCATTTATAAGTGAAATCACACAGTATTTGTCTTTCTCTATCTGACTTATTTCACTTAGCATAATTTTCTTAAGGCCCATCTATGTTACTGCAATTGGCATGATTTCATGCCTTTTATGGCTAAGTGGTATTGTATATGTATGTCACATCTTTATCCATTCATCCATTGATGAAGTCTTAGGTTGTTTCCAAATGTTGGCTATTATAAATAATGCTGCAATGAACATAGGAGTGCATATATATTTTCAAATTTGTGGGGTTTTTTCTTCAGATAAATACCGAGAAATGGAATTGCTATATTATATGGTAGTTCTATTTTTAATTTTTTGAGGAATCTCAATGCTGTTTTCCATAGAGGAGGCACCAATTTACATTCCCACCAACAGTGCACAGGGTCCTCCACATATTCACCAACATTTGTTATTTCTTATCTTTCTGACAATAGCCATTCTAATACATGTGAGGTGGTATCTCCTTATGGTTTTGATTTGCATTTCCCTGATGATTAGTGATGGTAAGCATCTTTTCATGCACCTGCTGTCCATCTGTATGTCTTCTTTGGAGAAATATCTCTGCTCATTTTTTAAAATCAGATTGTTTGTGATTTTGCTATTGGGTTGAGTTCTTTATATATTTTGGATATTAACCCTTTACCAGATATTTGATTTGCCAATATTTTTTCCCATTTGGTAGATTGCCTTTCATTTTATTGATAGTTTTCTTTGCTGCACAGAAGTTTTTTAGTTTGAGGTAGTCCCACTTGTTTATATTTTTGCTTTTGTTGCCTTTTCTTTTGGAGTCAGGTCCAAAAAATCATTGCCAAGTCAAATGTCAAAGAGCTTGTTGCCTATGTTTTCTTCTAGGAGTTTCAAGTCTTAAATTCAAATCTTTAATCCATTTTGAGTTAATTTTTGTGTATGGTGTAAGATAGTAGCTTAGTTTCCTTCTTTTGCATGTGGCTGCCCAGTTTTCCCAACACCATTTATTAAGGAGACTGTCCTTTCCACATCGTATATTCTTGCCTTCTTTGTCATAAAATTACATACTAATATCCCTGATGAACACAGACGCAAAATCCTCAACAAATATTAGTAAACCAAATTCAACAATATATTAAAAGGATCATATATAACAATCAAGTTAGATTTATTCCAGGGATACAAAGATGGTTCAACACTTACAAATCAATCAACATGATACAGCATATTAACAAAATAAAAGATAAAATCATATAATCATCTCAATAGATGCAGATAAACCATATGACAAAATTCAACATTCATTTGTGATAAAAACTCAACAAAATGGGTATAGAGGCAATGTACCTCAACATAATAAATACCATATATAGCAAACCCACAGCTATCATTATACTCAATGGTGAAAGACTAAAAACTCCTTCATAAGACAAGGAATGGTGAAGAAAGACCTGGGCAAGGATGGCCACTACCCCCACTTTTATTCAAGAAAGTATTAGAAGTCTTAGCCACAACAATTAAGCAAGGAAAAAAAATAAACGGCTTCCAAATTGGAAAGGAAGAAAGAAAACTGTCACTATTTGCAGATGATGTGACATTATATACAGAAAACCCTAAAGACTCCAACAAAAAATTATTAAAACTAATAAATTCAGTAAAGTTACAGAGTACAAAATTAATGAACAAAAATCTGTTGTTTCTATCAGAAAAAGAAATTAAGAAAATAATCCATTTACAATTGCATCAAAAGAATAAAATACCTGAGTACATTTAACCAAGAAGGTGAAAGACCTGTACCCTAAAAGCTATAAGACACTGATGCAAGAAACTGAAAAAGACAAAAATAAATGAAAAGATATTCCATGTTCATGGATTGGAAGAATAATATTGCTAAAATGTTCATACTACCCAAAGCATAGTACAGTTTCAGTGCAATGCTTGCCAGAATTCCATTGGCATTTTTCACAAAAATCAAGGAATATTAAAATCTGTATGGAACCACAAAAGACCCCAAATAGTGGGACACCTGGGTGGCTCAGTCGATCAAGCATCTGACTCTTGGTTTGGCTCAGGTTATGATCTCAGGGTCATGAGATCGAGCCCTGCATCAGGCTCTATGCTCAGCGTGGATTCTGCTTGAGATTCTCTCTCTCCATCTGCCTCTGCCCCCCCCACTCACACCATGCACGCTGTCTTTCTAAAATAAATGAATAAATAAAATCTTTAAAAAAAAATACCAAATAGTCAAAGAAATTTTGAGAAAGAAAAACAAAGCTGGAGGTATAACATGCATATATGGCCAATTAATTTACAACAAAGGAGGTAAGAATATACAATTTGGATTTTGTTTTGAGGCTTATATACCCAATGCCCAATAATGTTTGGCTTGTGGTAGACACTCAACTCTAGAAACCCTCATTTCATCTCCACTCGACATTGGCATTCTACACCCACAGCCTCACCTCAAAAGCTGTCCTGATAACTGCTGCACATTTTAAATCTTAGAAGTCGGGTGCCTGGGTGGCTCAGTTGGTTAAGCATCTGCCTTCAACTCAGGTCATGACTCCAGAGTCCCAGAATCAAGTCCCACATCGGTCTCCCCAGTCAGCAGGGAGTCTGCTTCTCCCTCTGGTCCTCTCCCTTCTCATGTTCTCTCTCTCTTTCACTCTCTCTCAAATAAATAAATAAAATCTTTTTAAAAAATAAAATAAAATCTTAGAAATCAATCTTCTCACTGTGTTTAATCTTTCTGGCTCTCTCAAAACTTCCCTCGTACTACACCTTCTCTTCAATGTGATAGAAACTTTACTCTCGCAGTCTATAAACCCCCTCCCGATATCATTCTTTAGAGAAGGCAGCAGAAAACAAAGAAAGCAAATAAATATAAACTTAAAACTTTGAAGGTGCTATAAGATAAACAGAGTATAACAAAAGAGAGTATGGGGAGGCCTATTTACATAGCATGGTCAGAGGAAAACTCTCCGAGGAGTGACATTTAAGATAAGACATGAGGGAGGAGAAGGAGCCAACTTTGGCAAGAAGGGGATAGGGTGTTCCAGTCAGAGGGAACAGCACGTACAAAGCCTTGTAGGCGAGAAAGATCCTGGCCTCGTGGAGGCACAGAAAGGTGGCCAGTGTGGCTGGTATACAGTGGTCAAGGGACGGAATAGAAGGAAAGGTCAGACAGGTGGCAGGGGTCAAATCACACAAGGCTTTGTGAACTGTGATAAGGAGTTTGAATCTTAGGCTAACTGTAACTGGACTTAACTGAAATGCTTTAAGAAGGAAGGTAACATGGTCAAATCTGTTGTTACAAGATAACTGTGAGAGTGATTCACAGAGATGGCACTAGCCGTGGCACTCGGGGTAGAATGGGTATGGGGCTACATAACGGAGGTTTCTGACACTCTGTCTAGTATAGTACCCGGCACATGCTGAATGTCCCAAAAATAAATGACAGAAGTAATGGATAAGTGAGGCAACAACCTGTGAAGCTAGAAGTGGCAGTCACAAATAAGTCTCAGAATGATTAGTCTGGCAACTGTGTTTTAGACAGAGAATCTATGTCGGGAGAACGTTAGTCATAGACCCTGAATATCTGGACCACTCAAAAACAGTCTACAGTTGACTATGCCTTCCGAAATTTAGAGTCAAGCTTTATAGACTTTCCATATTCCAAAATAGCAGAGCAGAGCAGGGATCTTATTTATATGCAAAAAGGATTAAACCACTCTATGTAAGCTGTTCTGGAGTTTAATAAGAGTCTTTGTTTGTTTATCTTGTGTCTGGCCAAGTGTGTGTGTGTGTGTGTGTGTGTGTGTGTGTAATATATGTGTTTAGAGATGCCGAAGACTGATGGTCAATCAAGAGAAACCCACACTGAAATTGTTAAGAGCTGGGAAGTGAGCCAGTTTGCAATCACTATAGGAACTGCTCAAGCTGAGTTCCTTGTTGCCATTCTGGTAATGAGCATTCCTCAAAGGATGCCACTTTGCATAGCTTAGTCCTCTCCCGATGCAAAATATGTCACTTCTGAAATCAGGCTGAATTGTTTTAAAAAGGAGTGTCAATAAAATTAAGCTCAACCTATTCACTGATTACAAGAACAATAAAAATAAATGGTGGCCCTTATGCTGTAAAAAAGTCCACCAGAAATATATGGAAGAAAATACACTTTGAGAGATTTAGCTCTGAATCTGATCTTCACTGCACTTTTTTTTTTCATCTGCTTTTCATGGAATCATTTAAGAGGGGAAAGGGGGGTGAAAAATTCATCAATTCATAGTAGGAATCTTTCCTCAGAAGTAATGAAGAAGAGAAAGATATTTTCTTGGAGTAAAGTGGAACTTTTCAAAAATATATATTATTATAAAAAGCCAAATGGACAGATTACTTAGATAAATTCACATTCTCTTCGGAAACGTCTTCACAGAACAATGAAACTCTAAGCATAGTAATATCAATTTATTATTTCCAGTTCCTATGGAAACATGCATTCAACTTACAGAGGCCAACCAACGTGCACACAAGTGCAAAGCAAGTACACTTAGGCAGAAATCATATAATTTTTATCTCTAGGAAAATGAGCACTGAGGTATCAGAAACAATTGCCAAGAAGGGCCTACAGTCACTATGAAATGTTCTCTGAAGCTACTAGTCACTAGTGCCATTAGGAAAACAAAAGCAAAAACATAATCCCTCACTTTGTAGTCCCACAGGTGGAAATGCCATATATAAACAAACATCACACATAGAAATATGAAGGCTGAGAAAGACTAGGCCAAATTCAAAAAAAGAAAGAGAGAAAGACTGAAAGAAAGACTGATTTACATATGAATACTGCCTTGTTCAATAAATCTCAGTATTTAAAAATAAATCTCCTAAATAAGGTCATATAAATCAGAGTACATACAGTACTTGTTTACAAAGCTGTTAGTTATGCAGAACCTGTGACCTCAAAGAGAGATAATTAGGTAAAAGTATAAATATGTTTAAATCAATCAGTAAATATTTGTTGGGACTCTATGCTAAGCACTACGCTAAGGTCTGTAAGGGAAAAAAAATGAATTTTAATTCATTTGACAAGAACTTATTGTGCATTTCTGTTGTGCCATGTACTAAGACAACTATCAGGGAACATAAAATAGATAAGAGAGCACTCTAGCAAAATGGAAATTGTTTGCAATATAATTTATGGGCAACACATGCTACTGGAATGGCATTATAAGAGGAAAAATGGGCCAAATGAACAATACAGACATGCACGCTAATATTTTCAGAAGAGAGAGATCGTGGAGGCTTAGTTGGTAAGAGAGGTTTTCACAAAGGAGGTGAGAACTGACTTGGGTTTGAATAATGGATGAAGGGAAGTGGACAGTGAATGCAACTGACAAAGGTGATGGAGCAGGAATTCACGAGGTTGGTCTGGGCACTAGAAAAAACCTGACGAGGGGAGAGACAATGATGGGAGAGCTAGGCTGGGGCCAGAAAGAGAACTGCCCCTACTGGATAAGGTGTTTTACTTTGGAGTGATGCAAAGCTCTGGAAGTAGAGATAGGTGGTGGATGTACAACACTGATGGTTCTGAGAATTTTACCTCAGCAAATTTTTTTAATGTTCATGATGATGATAAAATTATTACTGTTGTTAATTGCAAAATATTGGAAATATCGAAACACCCAACCATGCAGAGACTGGATGTTGGAAATCCATACAATAACACTGGAAAGTACCCTTGATTAAAAAAAAAAAACTGAATATTTTCTAAATATAATATGACAGGAAAGTATTTAATGACACAGAAATAGATTCATAGCGTAGTGTATAACAAAGCAAATCCCAAAACAGTTTACCATATCAAATCTATAATAAAAAGAGTGGAATGATATAGTCTGAGTGTTACAATCATGAATGATTTCAATTTTCCTTTTCCTTATTTTTCATTGCAAACATCTAAAAAGCTGCTTTTAAGGTAATTTTTATTAAAAATGTGTTTTCATGTAAAATACAGAATTCTATCAGAAGAGACTCATTGCAGATCTGGAATTTAGCAAGATGATTCAGGATCCTTTTCTAGAGAGCCAGGCATAAAGTAAAAAAATTGCACACAACCTGGGACTTTTAAGTAGCAACTTGTAACATTTGCTGGAATTAAAATAAGCTTCAGGTGACTAGCTTACTCCGTAGCACATTTTCAACGATTTTCTTTCTTTTTTTTTTAATCTGATGATATTTATTCTCAACTCTGCCTGAGAGTGACAACATGAAGACTAGCCTATTTCTCCACTGTTTTTCTGTTTGTTTTTTTTTTTTTAAGATTTTATTTATTTATTCAACAGAGATAGAGACAGCCAGCGAGAGAGGGAACACAAGCAGGGGGAGTGGGAGAGGAAGAAGCAGGCTCATAGCGGAAGAGCCTGATGTGGGGCTCGATCCCAGAACGCCGGGATCACACCCTGAGCCGAAGGCAGACGCTGCTTAACCGCTGTATCACCCAGGCGCCCCTGTTTTTCTGTTTTTAAAAGTATGTCGAATAACACTGACTTCCATGTAGTCCATGGTCTTCCCCCTTTTCTTTTGACTTACAGTGCTTGTTTTTCTTTGAAGGTCTTGCCACAGAAAGGGCTCTTCCTCTCAAAATACGAAATTCACCGTCACTGCTCACTTCCTCCTTTCCTCATTCTTAACGACTCCCCTTGAATATGGTTAACTTATGCCACTAGAGTCATCAACTCCAGGTTATTTTCATTTCTTCTCCTTAGTATTACCAAGGTGGGGTAAAAATAAAGGCAATCAGATGAAACCCTTACCCTTAGTTCAGATTTCCTCCATATTTCATGAAATCCATCGAACAAATGCCCAGATTATATTTCACAGTAAGATGAGCAAAAGCACACCTCTTCAGCTGTAGGCCCCTTTCCTTGTACATTCACGGATGCCGAAATCAGAACCTACAGTTCGGGAGCTACACACAGTTGCATCTTGTTTTGAGTTTTTGTTTGCAAACTGTCAGTAAGATCAGAATAAATTGCATGATATGCAGTCCAATATGTATATTCTTGAGCACATCTCAATGTATCCACCAAAAAATATTCATAGCTGCAGGTGTACAAAAAAAAAGGCAGAATTATGGCTTGATTTGCCTTGATAAGCATGGCAATTTTCTGTACACTTTTCATAAAGTGCTAATCAATTTCAGCTCAAAATAGATTGAAACACCCAACAGATTGCTGCCATAGTCCACAAATGTTTGTCATTCGTAGGCTGTGGCAATAATGTGAATTCTGAGGAAGAAAACTGCAACTGAACTATACCTTGTAAAAATCCCTTCCGTTTGTCTTAATAACCCCTGAAGCAATGCTAAGAATTATTTTGAAATCACATAAGTTTGAATTTTCCATTTCTTTCTTGGTACTTCTAAGTATTGCTTGACACACAGTAATATCTGCTGTAAGTATGGTTATAGATGGATTATATTTAGAACTCAGTGTAATGATGATATTTAAGAATCAGATATCACATCCATATTGTTTAATATTCTAAAATATAATTACAGACCTCACATTCAATTTGGAACTGAATCATCACAGACTTCTGCAATAAATTACTCTTTGTATCTTTATCTGTTAAATATAGAATAATTTTTTGATAATGTTTTGTCAATATTCTAGTCCTTCCATTAAGGTTATTTCACAAACACTTACAGGTGTTAATATTCATATTAACGCACCTTTCCGAGTAGCAGCGCTCCTGCCATATGAATCTTTCATCTGCCTGGGATGTTTTGCCAAACACAAGTGCCAAAACTTTGTTGAGCACTGTCACACTCCTACAAGGGATCCTCTGCTCAAAACTGAGCATATACTTTCCCTTTCGTTAAGTGTGAGAAGCAAATGGTAATGACATTTAGATCTGGGTACGATATGCTCTCCATGTAAAGTAGGGAATTAAATGAGAACAGATAACATTTCAAATTTTCACACCTTCCTCTTTAAAACTACAAAAGCGATAATATAATTTGGGGGGGATAGAAGGTACACAGTTTGGACTTAGAAAAAAAAAGAGTACTTGAGGGGCGCCTGGGTGGCTCAGTCAGTTAAGCGTCTGCCTATGGCTCAGGTAGTGATCCCGGGGTCCTTGGATCAAGTCCCACATCCGGCTCCCTACTCTGTGGGACACTGATTCTCCCTCTGCATCTGCGTCTCTCTGTCTCTCATGAATAAATAAATAAAATCTAAAAAAAGAAAAGAAAAGAAGAGTACTTGAAAGTTGTGACTTAAAGCAACTTCTGTGATCGCCATCTGCCAAAATATTTATCACCAAAATTAGAGGCAGTAGAGCTTCACAGACCCAGTCTCTGTAGTCAGAAAGCCTGAGTTTTTAAGTTGACTTGGCCATTAAATATGTGACCTTGAACAATTCACTATATCTGCTTCCCCATCTATAAAAGGGGGATTATGAATAACTCATGATAAGTGAGATAATGCATGCAAAGTTCTGAGGATTAAATGAGATAATACATACCAAGTTCTTAGCAAAGTAGGTTCCAGTCAATTCTTAGTAAACATTAGCTGTTCCTATCAGCATCATCACCGTCATCATCATCATTTGAAAGAGCAGTTCTAGACCCACGCTGTGAGTATGATGGTAAGTGTTCTGACCTGCTGTATGTCAACTGTCTACCAAAGTGTTTGTTTCTAGGTCTGGGTCCTCATGACTCACACATATTAACCTATTTTCTAAAAGAGATGATAACATGTTTGGAAATCCAGGCAGCTCCGCATGAAATGGTAAACCTCTTGGCCCAAACTACCATCCACTAATCTTGTTAAAACAAGGGTGAAAAGGGTATGTAAAAAATGTGAAACACACTTAGAAAGTGTTCCTGACTCGCCTATACAAATGGAAAACTGTCTTTTCCTAATTCTAGATCTAATATAACAGTAGCTGTATTCATTGATAAGCTGTTCCCATAACGTCATTCTTCTCACTCATTAGTGTCATCTCTGGAATTTAGCTGGACAGTCACCTGCACGGAGCCATGAGAGTTTCAAGAGCCACTGAGCAAAAAGTTTATGCATTCTGACCTTGAAAAATTGAATCGGATGTTGTTTCTGGAGAGGAAACTCAGTTATTTACCCAATGAAGAAACAAAAACACACCATTCAGGAAAAACTTACTAATGTACTTAAAATGTAACCACAAAAATACATTTCAAATCTTCTTAAATAATTACTACAGTCAAAAGGAAAACAGCTGACTGCTGACTCAAAAGCCATTTAAAATCTCCACACCAAATATCCTCCTTTTCTTTCTTCCCCTTTAGCATAGTTCTGTTTGATAGTTGCTATGGAGCAAATCGATTCACAAAAGCAGTCAAAGCAGAAATATATTCAAGTGAATTCAGGTTATTCAAATATATATATGTATTTTAGACATTGTTTTCCCGAGATCACACAGAGTGCTTTGCCAATTTCCCCCGACACTCTATTAATGTACTTGTGTTTTTCTTCAAAATGCCAAAACACGAGCACAAACAGCTTCGTGTGATAAATTATCACCTCGTTCACTTTTCCAAAGACAATTTAAATACAAGTTATAGACGAAGGTTGCAAGCGTTGCTTTATAAGTAAATTTGATGTTGCTTATACTCCTTTTCTCCTACAATTAGAGGCACTTCTCCTCAAGGGCAAGCTTTTGGAACTTGAGCTAGATATAGTTACAACTAAACTTTACGGCATATTTTGCAGAGAGCAAAGCAAGATCACAATATGTACAAAAATGCTTTGTATGTAATAAATATTCAACATGCAGTTGTGAATTCATTTGAGTAAATACCCTTCACATACAAAGGATGTTTGAAATATTTGTTTTAAAAAGTGCCTGGGGGCACCTGGGTGGCTCAGTCCTTAAGCGTCTGCCTTCGGCTCAGGGCGTGATCCCGGCATGATGGGATCGAGCCCCACATCAGGCTCCTCCGCTGGGAGCCTGCTTCTTCCTCTCCCACTCCCCCTGCTTGTGTTCCCTCTCTCACTGGCTGTCTCTATCTCTGTCAAATAAATAAATAAAAATCTTTTTAAAAAAATGATTAAAAAGTGCCTGAACACATCACACAAGACAGCTGTTAGCCATTTTTTTATCAGTAATTTACACAAGTAGAGGTGCATGCACCCCAGAAATGAGCAAGAAAAACCACTGTATAGAGAAAGAAAATGGAGATTATGTTCATACTCAATAATTTCATATTGTTATTCTTACCTTTATAAAATATATTGTTTTATTTTGTAAGTTGTATTACTACAGTATCATTTATTAATACAGATCACATATATAGGAATATGTGATCAACTTTATTTTCACGAATGGTGTGGATGTTCAAAAAAGTTTGAAGAACTACACAAAATGGAAACCTCTTCATTCACAGATCAAATTCATGCAGTTATTTTACGTTATTAAGATCTGTTCTCTAACAGTTTTATCAAACGTAGCTGCCGGTGTATTAATACAGGTTTTCACTGCCTGGCAGTCCACCTAGTAAAAGCTGCATGTGTCTTAAATAGCAGGTTGCTTTGTAATCTTACACGTTTCAGCTTTAAGTTTTAGCTCCTATTTTAGTTTTAGTTTCAGTTTTAGTTTAGTTTGGTTTTGGTTTTAGATCAATGAGAGGAAAAATAAAGACCAACGATGAATATGTGTATATTGTCTTTATATCTATACAGATTTTACAGTGAAAGATACAATGCACTTATCTTAGGCAAACTTCTGAACATTCCTAAGCCTTAGTTTTTACACCTATAAAATGGAGATAATGCCTCAAGGACAGATAAAATTGGCAGGCGGAGTAGGGGCGAGGGAGTCCACAAGAGCCCAGATGGGAGGAAGTATTAGGATTATTAAAGTCCAAGAATCATACATAAATCAGAAAGCAAGTGTTTGCAATAATGTGGAGAAAATGGAACCCTGATCCTTTGCTGGTGGGGGATGTAAAATGTCGCAGTCTCTGTGACAGTTTGGTGGTTCCTCAAAACAGTTAACACTGAATCACCACATGACCCAGTAATTCCACTCCTAGGTATATATCCAAAAGAAGGGGAAACAGGTATTCAAAAAGATACTTGTACACCCACGTTCTTAGCAGTATTATTCATAAACAACCCAAGTGTCCACAGAGGAATATATAAACAATTTACAGTATATACATATAATGGAATATTATTCAACCATAGAAAGGAGTGAAGTTCTGATACATGCTACAACACACAGGAGCCTTTAAAACATTACATTAAGTAAAACAAACCAGTCACAAAAGGACAGATACTAGATGATTCCACTCATATGAAATATCTACAATAGGCAAGTTCAGAGAGACACAAAGATTGGATAGAACTTACCAGGGGTTAGAGGGAGGAAGGGTTGGAGGGTTATTGCCTAATGGGTATAGAGTTGCTATTGGGGTGTTGAAAAAGTTTGGGAACTAGACAGTTGATTGCACAACACCATGAATATACTTAATGCCATTGAACTGTATATTTAAAATGAATAAAGTGGTAAATTTATGTTTCATGTATTTTATCACAATAAACATTTTTTAAAAATAAAAATAAAATTATATTATTATATCCTCTCTAGTATAATTCTTTCTACTCTACTCTCCTCCACTTTACAGTAAAAATTCTTGAAATGGTTGTCTTGGCTCCTAGCCTCCACTTCTGACGTAACTCAGCAACCCACTTCAACCTGCCCTGGGCCCCACAGCACTCCTGAAATGCCTTCCACCAAGCACACCACGCAGCACCTTGCTGCCAAACCCTTCCCTGAGAGCCTACTGACTACCACCTCATTCCAAAAACACCCTGCTCCCTTTCTTGAAAGGACACTCTAGGTTCTCCTCCTCCCTCTCTTACCCACGCCTGCTAAGCTTTGTTTTTGTTTGCTGCTTTGGGGGTTTTTTGGTTTGTTTTGTGTTTTGTTGGTTTGGGTAGGTTTGATTATGCGTTGTCATCCTCTGTTCACTCTTCCATTTTTTTCCCCTTAGGTTCCTTATTTTGGACCTCTTTTCATCCCAATTCACGGACCCTCACTAGGGTTTTCTATCCCCTCCCAATGCTTCAATGAAGATGGTTGTGTTTTCCCAAACACTCTCCTCTCTTCTCTGTCCTTACCTTGGTGAACTGCTCCACCATTCACTCAATAGTCCAAGCCATAATGTCATCCTTTTCCCTCCCCCACACACACTTATACACACCACACACACACACACACACACACACACTCAATATTCTTAAATCTTAGGTCTAGCTTTAAAAAAAAATCCAAATCAATATAGCTTTAATTGCATCTTTAAAATATCACAAATAAATACTCTAGATTTTCTTCAGATCGAATAAATCTTTCGCCTTGGTTACTAAAATATCACAACTGAGTCTGAAAAATCAACCGACATCTTGCTGTTTCTATAGCTGGGCAACTTAAATCTTATTCATCAGCCTGCTGAACTGTTCCTTTTTCAGAAACATATACACCATCCAAAAATTTTCTGATATCCTTGTTTTTAACTGCTGTGGCTTGCTGAATAAAAACAGCTGAGTTGGATACAAGGTCAAGGTCATTTCCTTCAAGCATTAACTCAACTTTCTTGAAATACCAAACAAGCAACACTTAGTCTTATCCGAACCCTGCATATATATGTTTCACCCAAGAAATTTCTGATTTCAACAAGAGAACCATTCTCCTGAATAACAATGTTGATGGGGAAGTAAGCATGGATAGACCTCATCCTGTAAGGGAAGCCCAGCGTAACGCCCTTGATCATGTTCTGTGCACAACCACAGACAGTGAGAACAATAGCCAGTTCTTTCCTAGTTCCTCAGCATTTGTCAATCCAGAGCCTCTTCTTTTTCTGAGATTGAATTCTATACTGATGTGACTGAAGTCCCTTCGCAGGGTTCCTCTGGGGTCCTTCAGAGTGATGATGCTGACATTTTTTGGAATGTCAGCAGTCTGATTGCTGAGAATGGTCTTCATTCTCACCGTAGATGTGGCAAAGAGCAAGTCTAGCTTTTTAATAGTTCTGGAATTCACTCACTCCTTTCTATCCCCACAAACAACGTCAGTTATTGTCCCCATGATGCTGCTACCTTATTAAGTGATGGTCCTGCCTCTCATTCCATTTCAGTCTCTTCTCTTCAGTGAATCCAGAATCAAATTTCTGAAGCACACATCTCTCCATACTACTTTCCCCAATAAAAATCTTGCATGGTTCTTCACGGCCAGAATCATGCTACAAGGCGGTATGTATCTTCATAATGTAGCCTCACCTTACCTATGGCATCTTTCCTCTCCCCCACACTAAACTCAGTGTTCCAAGCACAGCAAACTACTCTCAGTTACTAAGCCATGTTTTCTGAGCCCTATAGGCATGCCACCAAACCTGGACATAAGACAGTGAACAAGAAACCATGCATTCCAGGACAACAGACATGAAGGACTAGCCCAGAAAACGGGAATGGAAGGCTCCATCTATAGGCCTCTGCATTTATTGCTCCCTCCATTTTCTCCTTCAACAATTTCACCTCATGAACTTATATTTTTCATTAAACAAAGCTACTAGTTCTTCCACAAACTGTTTCCTGATGCCCCAAAAAAGAAACCCTGAACTCCCCAAACCCTACATTTTTCTATTATACTCTTATTTACTCCTTCATAATCTTTATAGTACCTTACTGTAATTTTCTGTTTGTTACTCTCCTCCCACTCCACTCCAATTGACCTTAAATCCCTTGAGAACAAGACTTAACTTATTCATCATTATATATCTTCACCCAGCTCAGTCTCTTACACAATAGTAAGCTGTCAATAAATATGTGAATAAATCAATGTTTCTGGATTATGAATTAATAACCATTAAAAAGCAAAGGAGCTCTCAAATACATATTTGAACATGGTGATTTCAAAACTTTAGTTAGCTTTTAATTATTCTACAAATAATAATTTACAATACCCAATGTTTTCTACCAAAAATAAACAAAATAGACAATTTAGGAACAAGTGACTTGCCATTGAGCCTTAACTAGATTTTCTAATGTATCTGCATTTGATCAGTAATCATGTATTATATCATAACCCCATTAGAGGTCCAAGACCAATCCTAGGTATCTATTCTGTAGAAACAATTACGGGTATAAATAAATAAGCTCCAGTCTAAAAATTATACCTTCTCTCTCTCTCTCTCTTTTTTTTATGGTGGCAAAATACACATACTATAAAATTTACTATCTTAACCATTTTTAGCTGTATAGTTTAGAAGGGGTAAGTATATTCATTGTTATGCAACCAATCGCCAGAACTTTTTATCTCACAAAAGTGAAAATCTATACCCATTAAAGAACTCCCCATTTCTCCCTCTCCCCAGATCCTGGCACCCACCATTCTACTTTCTGTTTCTATGAATTTGACAACTCTAGAGACCTCATATAAGTGGAATCACGTGTATTTGTCTTTTTGCGGCTGGCTTATATAAACTTATCATGTTCTCAAGGTTCATCTACGTGTCATGTGTCAGAATTTCCTTCCTTTTTAAGGTTGAATAATATTTCATTCTATGTATATACCATGTCTTGTTTATCCATCTATCCATGGATAAGACACCTGGGTTGCCTCCACCTCTTAGCCACGGTCACCCATTTCTTGTAATAACAGAAAATAAATACATGATATCACAAGCATTAAAAATGAAGTAAAAGTTTACCAAAAAAGTAGTATTTTTCCATGTGTATATTTATTGCTTTTTTCTATAGATATTATTTTTAGATGAAATTTTCTTTGTGACTCACACTTTCACTAACAGACATATGTTTAACACAATCCAAACATCATGTCTGTTCTAAAAATGAATATTCATTCACTTTAATGACAAAGTAGCTCTTTTTAGCTACATTTAGAAGGAACTTACTTTGGGAAAAAACTTGCCTTCTGATTTCTGAGTATATTTGATTGACATATCATAAAATACTTTATTTCATGCATGAATATGTAAATGACTACGAGCCCTTTAGAGCTACATCTGAGATTTGTCACCCAAGTTTGCACAGTCCAGAGACCCCAAGACAGGGAACGAACATAAGCAAAAATGAATAAATTGCGAACACAATTCACAATTATGAAACTTCTGCAATCTGTCTTTACTCGCTGCTCTCAGATGCATCATTGTCAGTATCTGACCCCGTTAGGTGGCTGATAAGAGGATTTGGAAGGCCAGCAGATTTTATTTTTAACCTCTCCATATGGTTGACCTTCTAGTTTCAATGTGAGCATCATCTGCAGAGATGATCATCAAATGGCAACTCCTACCCTAAAATGTTTTGGGTAATTTTGTCAACTCAAAAATGATGCTCAGTTAAAGAACAATATGTACAGTGAGATCTTCCTTTTACTGAAAAGTTTGTACATAAATACATTTTAAAAGGTCTGCAGGTGTACAGACAAAAATGTCACGAGTAATTTACTGACATTAGGACTAAAAAAATTTTTTTCAAAATGTATGCAATGTTCTCCTTATACAATGAATAAAAGTTTAGAAGTAACTTTTGCTATGAGGATTTTCAGTGATCTAACTTCTCTTTTAATGTGAAACATATATGACAAATAATATTTCAAATGAAAACTGGAATGAAATACAGAAAGGTAATAAGACTTTATAAAAACATACATATATACACCAATGTATGAATATCTCAAGTCTAATGTTAGTCTAATACCAATGATAATAGAACATATTATGTTATTACATATTTCAAAATTAAAAGAGACACAAACTATTTTATCTACAATTTATAGTCCAAAATGTTATGAACCTTAAAGACACTGAAGATGATTCTCCATATATGAAACTTCTGCATATAAGAATAATATAATATTATTCACCCATCTATTTGCTCAATAAATATTTAATAGATGTTATACTGTTCCAGAGACAGATTCAAAGATACAGCTAACAATACAAAAAAGAGAGCAGTCTCAACACATCAAGGACTTCAGTCAGGTGACAAAGACAGATGCTAGCTGATCACCATACTACGTGAGCAGTTCACTCAGGGTACAAGAGAACGAGGCTGGGGGTTCAGAATGAAGCAAGCACAGAATTCCTCCCTGAAAGGTCAAAAAAAGGCACTCCACAAAGAAGATAAGGAAATTAAGCCTTGAGAATGAGTAAAAATCTACCTGGGGCTGAGCCCGGGTGTGCAAGTCTCTAGGCAGCGGGAACAAGTAGGCAAAGGTACAGAAATCGGTGAAAACTGCTTAAAATATTTTCCTTTGTAGGCTCTATTCCTCTGCCCCAAGAAGATAAAAGACAGTTGTATTTATCTCTGAGATGAAGTTTTAGTGAGCACTATCGTTCAAAAACACACAACAGTGTAATTCTTTTCACATTCAGGATCTCCTACTCATCCAGAGGACCCCTTATTTTTTGGACTAAGCTGACTCTTCCTTCATATTCCTTTACAAACTCCCATTTCCTCAGGATTTAAGAACAACACCACACACCAATATAGGACAAAGGGGTGACTTCAGATATTTATCAAAGGTAGTTTGGAGAAATAATTATGACTAAAAAAATGCCCCATTTCCTGACAAAACTTGAATAAGAACAGCATTTAGCAGGGTTAAGGGGGAATTCCCCATTCCCTAAGGAGTGTAATTTAAATCAAAATATACTTTTTTTCGGATACAATGGTTGGAACAAGTTTACAGAATACCCAAGCTATGAGAAAATACCCTCTGGTGTCCACACAAAGCCTCTTGGGGCAACAGCACGGTGTGGCTGGCAGGAACCGGAGCAAGGAATGAGGGAAAGGAGAGGAAGGCACTTGCTCCCCCTGACACATTCCTGAACAAGGAAGGCTCACGGTAAGGTCCAGCCGCTGGCATACACTGTTATTCATTAATATTCTAGAAATCAGTGGAATTTTAGGGTGTACCTGGTATGTTCAACGTGCTTCTGTGCCCTGGCATTCTTGTAATGCTTAGCAGTAGCTGCCAAAATTAAAAAGGTATGAAACTAGTACATAAAGGATTCCTATTATGTCTAAATGTAGATACATCCAGACTCAGGTAAAACATGAAAAGACTCTGGATGATTGTCACCACTTCCTACTCTCTCTTGTTCTCCCCCTCCCAACCAAAAGGAACAAAAACATAGTTCCAGTAAATTGATGGCAATGTCTTTTATGATATAAGAATCTCGGGGAAGAACCTGTCAGTGTGTTCAAATGAACAAGTTTATTTTCAAAAATCATATTTGGGAGAGAATTCCTGGAAGCATACTAAACCATGCAATGATAAAACTTACTCTGTGCCTAGCACCATCTGCTGACACCCTTCCAGCCAATTCTCTTAATATAATAAACCATACAAGCCAAGAAATGTAATGCAGTCAGCAGAATGTAACCACACCCACTGTGCATGTATATTCAATGAGATAGTCTTTAACAGATTCCATAGCTATTTTGCAACAGAACAAAAGATGGACTGAGCAACTACATTTGTTAGTTTTCCTCTGTCAGCTACATTTATCACAGTATTAATCATCCAGATTTGTATGTGATGGTAAAGAAAAAACATGAATTGTAGTTGTCCTCCCTCCTCTGATGGTAGGTGCTGTCATTTTAACTGGAATGATTGACATTCGACATCGAGCAGTTTTCTGGAAAGGAACTTGTGCACCTCTCAATGGCACATCTGGTAGCTGCAGATGGTGAAGATTAGCATAATTTTCCCAGCAACGATGCGCCAAAAGCATAACGCAAATTAAGACTTATGCCTGATGTCAATTGTTTGTTTCTTGCCAATGTTAATATAAAATCTTCTAGAGATGGTTTTAATGCTTACTCTCAGCTCAAACTCCAGGAAAAAACCCAGAAAGCAATCCCGACTGCCCTGCGGGTGGACATGAATACTTTTCACATAGCCTAACGCCACTATTGCTCTCCCTTCCTCTTGGTTAGGTCTCCTGCTAGGGGTGCAACCAGTACATGACGTGGAGTCAACAAAATGCATGCCTTCTAAAATGCATGAAAATTTGATCTGTATCATATCTGTATGTGTGGTATCTTTACTATGTCCATATCACTGAGGCAGTAGGAGCAGTATTTCAAATACGCATTAAATAAGCTATCTGTTCTGTGAAGACAAGAATGAGAAAACTGAGCGCCTAATCTATACAAGGAACAGCGCTAGGCTCCCTGAGAGATATGACAGTATATAAGGTACAGAGCTTTTTCTCAAAGACTGCAAAATGAAGAAGAAACGCTTAAGTCATAAATATACAATGTAATACATTGTAAGTGATATGAGCCCCAGTGAATAAGACCTGAGGCAATGTATAAATGCCCAGATGAGTGGACCAACATAATCATGCAGGAAGCCCTACCGCAAGATAGATCAACTTTTACACGAATTAGGCTGGAAAGGCATCCCATGAAGGGGTACTTGAGACCTGGAACATAGGGCATATTTTAGTAACCTATTAGTAAGCAAATACATTCAAGAGAAGAAAAAATAAATCAGACCTAAATGGTACAATTCAAGGTGAACAGGACAATAAATCACAGTGGTATTTGAGGGAATCTGTAACATCCCTACTGACCCAAAGCATTACCATAAGTGAGTAATGGGAATAAAACTCCACATAGCAATGAAAGAGAAAAACAGTGGAGGAGTGACAGAACAAGTACACCACACAAATGAAAGATTAAGTTCCTAGGTAAAGCGTAAGTTATTATATTACAACCCTAAGTTATTTACCGTATTCACTGATACATACTCAACCTTGTTTGTAAAATGGTTAAAAGAGAGTTCACAAAAAAAGTGTATGATGTGCAAGATGAAATAAGGTAAAAATATTGTGGTGGGTAAAGCTGAGCAGAGCTAGCCCTTTATTATTCAAGTAGTGATAGTGACCTAACACTCTGAAGCAGGTATCTATCACCTGAATTGCCGTGTTCCTCATATGTGCAAACACCCACAACCCCTAACATGCTTGGGTTCTCCTCAGAGTAACATTACTAAAGTCAGCGGCATTAGACCTCTAGTCCTTGATACTATTCCCTTAAACTCATATTGATTTTAATGCAATTTAAAAGTATAAACACTGCTAGCCTAATATGATTGAAATTATCATTTTAAAGGCAATTATGTTTCAGATATAAATTAGAAAGACTATTCCAGAACCAAAATTTTTTTTTTTTTAAGATTTTATTTATTTGACAGAGAGACAGCCAGCGAGAGAGGGAACACAAGCAGGGAGAGTGGGGGAGGAAGAAGCAGGCTCATAGCGGAGGAGCCTGATGTGGGGCTCGATCCAAGGACTCTGGGATCACGCCCTGAGCCGAAGGCAGACACGTATCGACTGAGCTACCCAGGCGCCCCTCCAGAACCAAAATTTCTATTAAGATTTGTAGTTGCAATGATCTCTACCAGTGCTTCTATAATATTAATAGATGTTTATACTATTATCTATTAGTGTTCGGGATAAAAAATTTCCATTTACATGAAAAAAAACCAATATGAAACAACTAATATCATTACCTAATAATGAAGCACTAGAGTATTTCTAAATGTTGTTCACATTTTAAACTTTTTTTCTGAAGTGTTGACCAAGGTCATGGACATGTGAAAAAGGAATAAAAGAGTTATGCATTGAAAATGAAGTAACAATATCATCACTGCAGTATAACTGCACACCTAAATAGAGAAAGAAGCACCTGAAAAACTACTACATGATCCATGTCAGACTCCCCGCTCAGCAGGGAGCTTCTCCCTCTGCCCTTCACCCCACTCATGCTCTCTCTCTCTCATAAATAAATAAATAAAATCTTTTAAAAAAATAAATAAATAAAAGCGATAGGCTGCTAAAGACAATTCCATCTTTAATAGGCTTTTTGAGCATTTAGAAAATCATGCAGTCAGGGATGCTGTAATGAGTTCTTATCTAGCCTTGTCTAAAAGTCTCTCAGAGGTCTTTTCCTTCATCTAACAAGAATTTACAGAACATATATATATGAGTGTGTGTGTGTGTGTGTGTGTGTGTGTGTGTGTGTGTGGATACACATACATCCTAGGCCCTAAGGCCACAGAAGGAAGCAGAAAACTTTCCCCTTGGAACACGGAGTCCAACGGAGGAGACAGCAATTAGAGAATCACACGAATAAATGTGAAGTTACATTGTGGTAAGACAATAATGTGATAAGTGCTACTAAAGAAAAAAAAGAAGTATAGAGACAAAGTCAAAGGTCTGTGCTATGCTACCCTAGCATAAAATAACTAGGATCATTTCACTATAAAAACTGTTCATATTGGAGTTGAAATAATAGTCATACCCCCCAAATTATGAGAAGCATAAAAGTATACCCTAGGCTGCAAACTGAAAATATTGGCGATAACAGCTGGCAGTACTCCAGACATTTAGGGAATTCTAATCTGAAGAAGCTCATAGATAGACTTCGATCCTGTGCATTCTTCTTGACTCCAAAAGAGAAACGTCTGGACAAATGTTAGCCCTGAAGAACATAGGAAATCACTTAAGCAAAATATCTTTCCTTGATAATTCTCTAACAAGGTTCTCAAATGATTTGTATCATTTTTCTGTAGGCATATGAACTTCCTAAATCCCTCGAAGATTGTGTTATTGATACTACCACAGTATTCTTTTAATATTTTTGCCAATATTTTATCAAATGCAGTTCTCTCTAGACACCATTCTGTTCTCCCAAGATAAAGCAAAGAACTGATAGTTTCTGACATGCTCAGATATTTCAAATGTTTTATTTTTTTCTCACTGTTAAGAATTTTCATTAGCTCTCCCAATCTGTTGTAAGTAAAAGAATAAATCTCTCGATGGCATCTTTCGAAAGTGAAAACCCCATCAAATAAGGACTTTTTCTAAACTCAATTTTTGCTCATACTTCACTAGTTGAGCAAGACAGCTAAGCCCCCTAAATCTTAATTCTTCATCTACAAAGCAAATAGGGTGGAAGGAATAACAAATGTGACCTAGTACCTGACATAATAAATGGTATCCTAAAATAAATACATATGTGTTTGTGTGTGTGTAGGGGTAGATGATTGACAGGTGAATAGATACATGAACAGATACATAGATGGGCAGATGGTTAAGAGAAGTAGAGAAACAGACAGATGATAGACACAATAGATACGACAGAGATGATACACAGATGAATAGGTAGCTACGTGGATAGATAGATGACAGACAGAGAGACAGACAGACAGAAAGATAATAGATGCACGGATGGATAGACAGGTGCAAAAACTAACAACATAACAAATGAGGGTAGTTAGGCAATAACCTTAGAAAATTCAGATACCCCCCTTTTTTTTTTAAAGATTTGATTTTACTTATTTGTCAGAGAGAGAGCGCAAGCAGGGGGAGGGCAGGCAGAGGGAGAAGCAGGCTCCCTGCTGAGCAAGGAGCCTGATGCGGGGCTTGATCCCAGGACCCTGGGATCATGACCAGAGCCAAAAGCAGATGCTTAACCAACTGAGTCACCCAAATTCAGATACTCTTAAAGGACTATCACAGGACTGAAAGCAGGCCCTTGACCTGCTCCCCCCTCCTCCTTTTTTTCCCAATAAAATGGCTAAAGATAACATATTCCAAGTATCTTCCAAGGGAATGAAATCTTCTGATGCAGTAACTCTTCTAAGAGAAGACATTGCCTAACTAGTACACAGATAGATGAGAATGCAAACATTGAAACCAGTTATACCAAAGAAGCCTAATTGCTGTTTCACAGTGCATACTCTGATAAACAAAGATATGTTGTTTTTTATGAAACTGATCCACTGTTGTGAAATTAGATGCTTCGTATGACTGAAAATTGTATCTACCACCATGGTCTCTGTTTCTTGTGGTAAGTTTTATCTGCCTTTCACATAAAATATACCTGGTATTAAACAGCAAGAAAGAATCCCTACCAAAAACATTAACCAAATATTTAACAAATGTCTGCTTATATCCAGGCACGGTTCTAGACACTCAGAACTTAATAAGGAAAAAATGTACCGACATACAACATCTCTTATCACAGGGCACAAATATGGTGAATGGATGCTAGCAGGATGCCCAAAAGACAGCTATTGTAATAAGCTACAAAGATCAAATGCATGAGCAGAAAAAAAAATCCTTTAAAGGAGCATAAGTACCATTGCTTTGGGAGGTATAAGCTGCTCAGAGACTCAAGCAATTATCAGAAACAGAGTGGAATTTTATCATGTAAAGTAGAGCCACCTTGGATGGCAAAACCCTCTGTCCAACTGAGTGGTGTAACCAAAAACCACAAGTGAAATATTTAGTTAGATACCAGTTTTCCTTTTCCTCTCCTTCATACACACACACACACACACACACACACACACACGCACACGGGCTATTATACTATTATAGTCCATCACTGACAGTCATAATGCATATACATACATACATACATATACATACACATATATACCTCTATTTTAGCCCTTACAGAAAATATACATTCTCTGAAAAATACCTAGAGAGATATTCATGGAATTAAATTCAGAAAGAAATACATACATATATAAACATACCAAAATAATCTAAATTTATTTCTTATAAAACTTTTTTAAAAAAGATTTATTTTAGAGACGGAGGGAGGGAGTGCATGTGTACTTTAGCAGTGGTGGTGGGGGTGGGGAGAGAATCCCAAGCAGACTCCCCACAGAGCGTGGACCCCCAATGTGGGGCTCGATCCCAAGACCCATGACCTGAGCCAAAATCAAGAGTCAGACACCCAACCAACTAAGCCATCCAGGTACCCCTATTTTTTCAATAAAAACTTCTAAAGGACTTTCTATTCACCTTTCAAAATTTTTTTTGTCAGCATCAGTGCTGACAAATAAGTCACTTAATTCATTGCCTTGATATTAATAGTAATGACTTCACTTTGGCATAAATTAAATATTATTTAGTTTCACCAAACTTCATGCCCTCTTCATATATGGCGGATGTTTCATCACACACTTCTTACAGGTCACACATTCTCCAGGTATTTTTTCTACACACAGCTCTTTGGCACCTTACTTTTTTTCATTTTACACACAACCATTCTTTCTTTAATTTAAAAACACACCAACGTATTAAGTGTAATACCTTAATAAAAGTACACAGTAGATACTAGATAGATAATTATTAATTGAGTTTTCTCTTTTCATTTAAGGATTCAAATTTTCCGAATACCTTAGCCAAACTATTGAGGAAGTTTCTCTTTGTATCAAGAACAATCTTCTATGCTTTGTTCTACTAAATGTGGAATCGTTTCTACCCATCCATACTGAAAAGAAAAGAAAGGAGAAAAGAAAAGAAAAGAAAAGAAAAGAAAAGAAAAGAAAAGAAAAGAAAAGAAAATGGAAGAGAAGAGAAAAGACAGAAGAGAGAAAAGAAAAAAGAAAAGAAAGAGAGAGAGAAAAAGAAGAGTATTAGACATTTTCTCTTTCAGGAGTTTGTTTTGCAGTTTCCATGCTGACAGACTTCACAATAAAAGTCTTCCACAAATTACCCTCCTTCGCAGTGCCAAGAATGACTTAATGCTAAAAGGTCTATTGCATATATATGCCCTGACCTCCTATCATAGTATTAATTTCTGGAAAAGGCAGAGGCTCAAGGCTGAATCTTCTCAGGTGTGCATTTGCTTTTGTGTACTGAACAATGGTACTTTAAAAGTGGATTCGTTAGATTGAGATCACATCAAATGTTCTACAGTGCCCAGCTGGCATTCTAAAACTGATTATTATTAGAATTGATAATAATAAATATGAATGGCCATTCATTGGAAGGGAAGTCACTAAAATTCTAGGTGGCTTCATTCATTGGTTACAAATAAGAATCTGTTAACATTTCCATCAAATACATCTATTTCTAGAATGTCATAGCCACAAAAGTTATTTTGGAATAGAAGCACCATTAAAAATGTCCATGAAAGACTATTTCTTCATAAAGTTAAAAATAAATTCCATTCAGCTCTATGAATTCAAAATACTGAGAATACCATATGTATTTCAGTAACGTATCTGTTTATTTGTTTCTGAAACGGCTATTGATAAACCTTCTCAGAGTACAATTCGAACTTTTTAAAATGAAAAACAACAACAATCGAGGAAATAAAACTAAGTTATACTACTCCGAGAGTTTGATGCATTTCCATTTTCTAGTAGAAATAGTAGAATAAGTCGTTTCATAAGAGCAAAAATGTAAAAGATCATATTTCAATACCTTTTTTTTTTTTAAAGATTTTATTTAGTTATTCGACAGAGATAGAGACAGCCAGCGAGAGAGGGAACACAAGTAGGGGGAGTGGGAGAGGAAGAAGCAGGCTCATAGCGGAGGAGCCTGATGTGGGGCTCGATCCCATAACGCCGGGATCACACCCTGAGCCGAAGGCAGACGCTTAACGACTGCACCGCCCAGGCACCCCATATTTCAATACCTTTAATGCATATAACAGAGTAGTTTATTATTGCCAAGACCAAATACTCCTGTTACAAGTTATACTTTATTGAGGGTGTTAATGACCAAAGTTATTCTGTTTTAAAATAACTGGAATTGTTTTTTTTTTTTTTTTAAATAACTAGTTTTTAGCTTTAGTTTTGTTTTTCAAGTCTTCTTAAGGTCATTCTTTTGTCTTCACCCAGGTATTCAGTGCCAAAGCTTTCCCTCTCTCTCTCATTTCTATTTGTCAAATGTAACTTTGTTCTTGAAGTTACCAAAAAAAATGTCAGTAATTCCAATTACAAAAGTTACAATACAGGCTCCTGGGTGGCTCAGTCATTAAGCGTCTGCCTTCGGCTCAGGGCGTGATTCCAGCGTTCTGGGATCGAGCCCCACGTCAGGCTCCTCCGCTATGAGCCTGCTTCTTCCTCTCCCACTCCCCCTGCTTGTGTTCCCTCTCTCGCTGGCTGTGTCTCTGTCAAATAAATAAATAAGATCTTTAAAAGAAAAAAAAAGCTACAATAAACATATGAAATGAAAAAAAATTATATACTCTTTCAACTTCAAAACTGAAAGATGAGAAATGCCTTGCTGATAATATTTTCTTTAGCGTGTGGTTCTTAGGCTCCTACATAGTACTGCTGGGTGCATGAAGATCAGTTCCAGCATAAGAAAGAATGCACAGACACCTGGGTTCTAATTCTAGTCCTCACTGTAATTTGAAATTCCAGTTCTGCCCCTAGGTCTGACTCTACACTAACACATTAAAATTTCCTTGATAATTACCGAAAACAACCCGTGAAGCTATCTTCACTTTCAGGATGCATTTTCTGGCCAGTTAGTGTTAGTGAGTACTTTGTATGGATCAAGAATTTCTGAGGCAGAGATTTAAAAGATAAACAAAAACTCGCATATCTTTGACCTCACAAAGCCTGGAATCTAGCAGAGAAGAGAAACATTATGCAAATAGTGATATGAATATTTATGTAGAGTCATGCCACCTGCTACAAAGGAAACATTTAGTGAGAAACAGAGTGTATAACCACGTAAGGTTTCTCTGAGGAAACAACATTAAAGCTCAGACATTCGGGATGGGCAAGGGTGAGACAAGTGAAGGGGAAGGGAGGTAGAGGAAAAGTGGTCCAGTCAGAAGGAATGAGAAGTACCAACTCAAGGAGATAGGAACTGAAAGGGAACTGTCAGAGCTGGAGATGGAAAAAGAGGCAAGCTGCATCTCTTGGGTGGATCGGTCAGACCCGCAGGGCCTACTTTGCAGATTATTGTCCATGTCATAGATAGTGGACTTCATCCTAGGTGCAGAAAGAAGTATAACATCTTCAATGCAAAGCTAGAAGCCCAAGGATGTCTGGTGATGTGGTCTGTATCTCCTGATGTACACAGGGCAGAGTAAGGTAAAGAATGGACAGGGGCCTGTGGAAAATAATCCTCAGAAGTCACTGAAGGTTTTCACACAGGGGTGTGATTTGATGACACGTGCATCTGTAGAAAATTCTGTTTGCTAAGTAGAGACTGGACGAGGATACTTTTAATACAAGCAAAACTGATGATGTCTAGGACCGTGGGGTTAACAGTGGAGATGGAAAGAAGTAATCAGATTTGAGATATCACTCAAAAACACAATGGACTGGACACCTGGGTGGCTCAGTCAGTTAAGCATATGCCTTTGGCTCATATCATGATCTCAGGATCCTGGGATCGAGTCCCGTGTCGGGCTCTCTGCTCAGCAGGGGGTCTGCTTCTCCCTCTTCCTCTGTGTTCATGCTCTCTCTCTCTCTCTCTCTCTCCCTCTTAAATAAATAAATAAATAAATAAATAAATAAAATCTTTTAAAACAACAACAACACCACAATGGACAAGACTTGGTGATTATAAAGCAGAGAGGGGACAGAGAGTGGGTGGTGCTGTGTGGGACATCTCAATTTCTCAAATAAGCCAGGGCAATACTGAACCACCCCTGGATCATATGCTACATGTACTGTCAGAGGAGGTGCAAACAGAATCTTTGTTGATCTTGAAACTTCGATTTCTTCAAAAGAGCTTTAGTAAAAGTAAACTAAAACTAAGAGGTCCCGTGTAATCTCTAGACATCTGATATTAAAAAGTATACATTTAATTAACGACATATATTTAACTTTTAAGCCCTTAAGAAAAATAAGAGAAGTGGATACCCTTTAGCTCAACACCATGTTTATATGAATAAACACACCTGGGGCGCCTGGGTGGCTCAGTCAGTTAAGCATCTGCCTTGGGCTCAGATCATGATCTCAGGGTCCTGGGATCAAGCCTCACATCAGGCTCCCTGCTCAGTGGGGAACCTCCTTCTCCCTTCACCCCTCCCCCTGCTTGTGACCTCTCTCGCTCAAATAAATAAATAAAATCCTTTAAAACATAAATTAAAAAAAAAAGAATAAACGCATCTTCATTTCTATGTGATTCCTGGATGACTCTCCGTACCCAGATCGCTCACTTTTACCCAAGCCACCGTCACCTCTCACCTGAATTCCTGTAAAAGCTCCTAACCAGGCCCTCTGTTCCCACTCTCACTCCCACAGTCTAGTCACCATACATGTGCCAGAAATGATCCTTCAAGAACTTAAATCAGGTCATATCACATCTCCTCTCCAAACTTGTAATGGCTCCTGTCTCCTTCCGAAGGAAAGCTAGAGTCTTTAAAGAGCCCACAAGTCATTGCGATCTGACCATACCTAGATCCCCCCATCTCACTCACTCCACTCCAGCCTAAGTGGTCTCACTGCTGTCCCTCCAACACCACAGGACTTCAGCCCTGGCAATCATCTCAGCCTAGTACATTCTTCTTCCACGTGTCCACATATGGACATGGCTACTCTTTCTTCTAGTTTCAGTCTTTATTCAAATGTCACCTGTTGAGAAGGTCCACCCTGACACCCTATTAAAAACTGCAACCTGCTCCCCCATCCACCACCCTACTCTGTTCCACCCATAGCACTCTCAGTTCTTCTTACCCATATCTTTTACTTTTATCCATAGCACTAACCATGTTTTATATAATTTACTATTTATTATGATTATTTTTCATTGTTTATCTCTACCTGCTAGAATGTAATTTCTAAGGAAGTAGGGGTTTTTTCCATCTTGTGCACTGATAGATCATGTGCCTAGAATAATGCCTAGTATACAGTAGGTGCTCAATATATACCTGGAGAACAAATGAAGGAAGGAAGGACAGAGTATTATCTGATTGAATCATGACCCAAACCCTGTAAGGTAATATGGGAACAATTACTTCTATGTCATAGATGAGAAAAAAGAACCTATAAGAATTTAAATAATTTTCCTATGTAGTTAATACAGTAAGCCAGAGCTTAAATCAGACTTCACGGCTTTTTTTTTTTAATATTTTTTTTATTTATTTGACAGAGAAAGTGAGCACAAGTAGGAGAGAGAGAGAGTAGGACAGAGAGAGAGAGAGGGAGAAGCAGGCTCCCCGCAAAGCAGGGAGCCTGAAAACGGGGCTCGATCCCAGGACCCCAGGATCATGATCTGAGCCGAAGACAGACGCTTAACTAACTGAGCCACCCAGGTGTCCCAGATTTCTTGACTCTTAAGTTCAGTAAATTCATTTATCCTTAATGCTTCCCAGTCATCAGATTGTGATTTTTTTTATTTGAGTATAGTTGACACACAATATTAAATTAGTTTCGGGTATACAACATAGTGATTCAACATCTCTATATGTTATGCTATACTCACCAAAAGGGTAGCTACCATCTGTCTCCATACGTCACTACTACAATATCATTGACTATATTTCCTATGCTGTACTTTTCATTCCCATGACTTATTCATTTCATAACTGGAAGTCTGTATCACCCACTCCCCTTCAGCCATTTTGCCCACCCCTAGCCCTCTTCCCTCTGGCAACTACCAGTTTATTCTTTATATAACTGCATAATATTCCATTATATGTATATATACCACATCTTCTTTTTCCGTTCATCTATGGATTAATACTTAATTGCTTCATATCTTGGATAGTGTAAATAATGCCTTTTTGAGGAACCTCCATACTGTTTTCCACAGTGGCAGCACCAGTTTGCATTCCCACCAACAGTGCACAAGAGTTTCTTTTTCTCTACATCCTCGACAACACTTGTTATTTCCTGTCTTTTTTATTTTAGCCATTCCCAGTCATCAGGATTACAGCTTGTACATGCATGTGCAAACATACACACATGCTAACACACACACACACACACACACACACACACATACAAACATTCCCCATCCAGACTGTTAGCCTACCTTAAGGTTTGTTTCTCTCTCCTACAAATAGTATTTGCCTAAGTAATAAGAGAGGAAGTTGGTATCAGTGGTTCTCTCTCCCTGAAAATCAGTAAGCTATCAGGAAAATAAAAAGAGAGAATTTATTTCTCCTGCCATCAGCAAAATCCTCAGATATGGTTATAAAAGCTGGGCAAACAATACAGAACAAGATAATGTGGCAAGCAAGTTAAAGTTCATTATATTACGGTGACTAGACCTTAGTTACACAAAATCCTCTAAAAAGGCTGAGCTTTAAAGACATTCCAATTTACCATGAGTATTAAAGATACAGAAACCAGGGAAGGGGCAAGAACCTTCTTGGCTTCTATAACCTCAACTAACATGCAAATGAGTCTTCTTGTAAGAGCCTTAGAAGAAAACAAACCAAGTAACTAGAATGGGGGGATGAAAGGGGCTACAGATACAAAGTCTGAGAGAAAATAATGACATTTATCAATAACAAACGTTCCCTAAATATTTTTCCTTTTAAAAGTAAAAAACTATTTTCTTGTATTTTTCCAATTATAAAAATTTGTAAATTTTTCATATTTTATTAAAATTGATAACATCTATAATCCCATCAGCCAAAGAAAACCATTTACCACTTTAGATGATCAGAAAACCTTTCTAGATTTCTATGAATATATACAAAATTTTAATTGGGTCACTTTATACATGTTTATAAACCCCTTTCACTTAACTACTATCACAAACATCTTTCAAATACATAAAAATATAGTTCTACATCCACATTGTAAGGTCTGCATAATTCTTCATTATATGGATATAACGTAATTCATTTACCTAACTCCTTATTGTGAGATTTTGAGTTGTCCGCAATTTGTTTCCTTTCATAAACAGCTATGCACCGGATATTCCTACACACTTGAATATTCCCACATATAGGATTGTGTACACATGGGATTTCATTTTTAAAAATTAAAGAATTGGAATTGCTAAGTCAAAGGACAAAAATATTTCTATGTCTTTTAATACATATTCCCTGACTATTCTCCAGAAAGGTGATTCCAAATTTATACTCACAGCAACAACATAAAATAGTCATTTCCCCACACCAAGTACTACTGTTTTTATCTTTATTGATTTAATAGGTGAAAATTAGTCTCTCAGAGATGTTTTATGTGCATTTTTATTATAAAATTTCATATGCTTACTGGCACAATCTTCTTCTACTTCTACTTCTTTTTATAATGGCCTGTTTATAAATCCCCAAATCCACAGAAATAGAATCACTGGGAGTGAATCCCCAGACTCTGAACTCAGCACTCACAAAATCAGCAGATGATTCTCATAAACACTCAAATCCGAGAATCACTAGCCCATACGTTAAATGTTTATAGAGCTGAAAAGCTTACTCTGTTTCAATAGATCTATTCAATAAGCAGGCAGAGCATGAAGATCAGGAGATACTTCCAGAAGTTTAAAAAGAAAAAGGCTCAGAGAGGCTGAGTAACTTACCCAAGGTCACACAGCTAACCAAAGAAAGAACTCTTCATAATTCTACAAAACAGAGATAAGACATAATCCGATTTCAGAAATATTAAAATTGTGCCTCCTAAGCTGAAGCCTATTTGGTACTAAACAGTGTGACGCAGGCAACTCACATTTAACCTTAGAGTTAAAACTCTCAACATAGGGAAGCCTTATATAACATTTTTATGTTTCAAACTGATACTTTAAGAAAGGAATTAAAAACAAACACTCCTACGGAAGAAACAAAGAGGAAGTATGTGTTGGGGAGGAAGGTGTGTTACAAAGCCCCCACTAATTCTCTATACTGACGAAACCACAAAAAGCTGTAACGTTTCCAATTCACTTTGAAACGGGGGGTGTTTTCCAAGGCCAGATGAAAAATGCCATACTTAAGGCAATCCTGTGCATTGCATTGTAATGATTTCTAGTGTGGAACTATGATCCAGTGGGAAAACAAGCGTTTTGGAGCAAACAGACCTTTGCCATTTACTAACTATGCAGCCTTGTTATTAAATTCTTTGTGTCACAGTTTCCTAATCTATAAAATGAGAGAACAATTCCAACCTCAGAGCATTTTTTATGAAGATAAAAAGAAAAAAGGAAAGAAAATAGATAAAGTACTGTGTATCTAGTAGGTGCCTGGTTATTCTGTTTTTTCCTGAAGATATGATTAAGAATTAGAGTTCTGAAAAACTGACTTACTAACTTGGCAGAAACTGACTGCTTCCGTATGATCTCACAGTATTTTGACAGCTAACTAACTGTTCAGTGCACAATAGCTGTAGTAAGCTATCAAGCAAAATAGGACCCACCAAAAGCCTATTAAGTCATCCAAAAAAAGCTGAGTTATTGCTAAAGAGATAGTGATGCATAGTTATCAGGAAAAAAAAGACCTCTGCAATACCCAAAACATTATCTGCATGTGAAGTTTGATTTGGAGGGCATTTTACATAAAAACAGAAAACTCATAATGCTTTCTCTTCTTGAGATGAGCTCAAACATTAAAGAAATGGGGGAGCAACCCAAGATGGAGGCATAGGACGATCCTGAACTCCACCTATGGGCACACCAAACCTACAGCTACGGATAGAACAATTCCCTCTGAAAAAGACCTGAAAACTAGCTGAACAGCTCCTTCATAACAAACAGTAAAAGGGCCACTTCAAGGTGGGTAGGAGAGGCAGAGACATGGTCTTGACAAAAATACCACCCCCAGTGCCACAACCATCATCGAGAAGGATGTCACAAAACCAGAGCTTCTCCCCGACGAGCAAGGGGTTTATGCCCCACAAGGTACCCCAACCCTTGGGACCTGCAATGGAGACATGAGCCTTGCAAAACATCTGGCTTTGAAGGAGCTCCTATCAGAAGACCCAAAGGATTATATGGAATGGAGATACTTCTCTTAAAGAGCTTGCATGCAGACTCACCCCAGGGACCAGCACAAAAGTATAAGTTTGAAAAGTACCTAGATTATATGTGAAGGTAATTCATTTGCTAATCTTAAAGCATCTGCCAGGGGGCAGGGGCCCATTGAGACTCTCTCGGGAGATGGGAGGTGATGGCGGGCACCATCTTTTTGCTCTCCTATTACCCCACTAAAGGTGGCAGGATACCCTGGTCCTGTGTTCTCCCACAAATCCACAAAAGCTGGCAGGCATGTCCTAGCCTAGCACTCTCCCACTGCCTTCCTAAGCCAGATACCAATGCACTACACAAAGAGGACATCCCTTGATCATCTGGTGGCCAGGGGCTTCAGTTGGTGGGCCTCAGGGGACTGAAACATTGAAGAGAAAGTTCTGGGTAGGCTACCACCCCCAGGGCACTACACAGACATCAGACTGAAACACACCCTCTCCCCACCACTGCCCCCATCCCCCAGCCCTGGTCTTTCAGTTTCACCCTGAAGGGCAGACTTCAGGTTTGTCACACATCTAGAAGCTACTGAGCTGCTCTAAGGGAACATAAGCTGGGTTGTCATCTTTATGCTCTCCTTTAATGTCACTATAGCTCACCACTACCTCCCAGAAAGAGGCTGGGACTAAAGAATACAATAACTGAACTGAAAAATACACTAGAGAGGTTAAACAACAGACAAGCAGAAGAAAGGATCACTGAGCTTGAAGACAGAGCAGTGAAACTCACCCAGAGCAGCAAAAAGAAAAAAATAATTTTTAAAAGTGAAGACAGTCCAAGGGACCTACTGGACAACATCAGGCAGAATAACATTTGCATTATAGGGAGAAGAGAAAGAAGAGCATTAGAGAGAGAAAGGGACAGAAGACTTATTTGAAGAAACAATGGCTGAAAAAGCATTTGACAAAATTCAACAACCATTTATGAAAAAAAATTCTCAACAAAGTAGGTATAGAAGAAACATACATCAACACAGTAAAGGCCATATATGAAAGCCCACAGCTAAAGCCATACTCAATGGTGAAAAGCTGAAGGATTTTTCTCTAAGAGCAGGAACAAGACAAGGATACCAACTCTCACCACTTTTATTCAACATAGTATTAGCAGTTCTAGCCACATCAATTAGGCAAGAAAAAGAAAAAAAAAAGCATCCAAATTGGAAAGGAAGAAGTAAAACCATCACTATTTGACATTTGCAGATTACATGATTTTATATTATAGTGAACCTAAAGACTGCTAGAACTAATAAATGAATTCAGTCCAATTGCATCAAAAAGAATAAAATACCTACTAGTAAATTTAACCAAGAAGATAAAAGGACTGTACACTGAAAACAAGACACTGATGAAAGAAACTGAAGAAGACACAAAAGAATGGGAAAATACTCCATGCTCATAGATTGGAAGAATTAATACTGTTAAAATGTCCATATTACCCTAAACAATCTATACACTCAATGCAATTCCTATCAAAATCCCATTGGCATTTTTCAAAGAAACAGAACAACAATTCTAAAATTTGTATGGAACCACAAAATAGCCAAGCCAATAGCCAAGACTACACATAGCCAAGGCAATCTTGAGAAAGAACAAAGCTAGGGACCTCAGGCTCCCTGATTTCAAACTATATTACAAAGCTACAATAATCAAAACACTACGGTACTGGCATAAAAACAGAAATATAGATCAATGAAATAGAATAGAGAGCCCAGAAATAAACCCACATATACATGGTTAATTAATTTATAATAAAGAAGGCAAGAATACACAATGGGGAAAGGACAGCCTCTTTAACAAATGGTGCTGGGAAAACCGGACAGCCACATGCAAAAGAACTAAACTACTATCTTACATCTTACATAAAAATTAACTCAAAATAGTTTAAAGACTTGAACATAAGACCTGAAGCCGTAAAACTCCTAAAAGAAAATATAGGCAGTGAGCTGCTTGACACCTATCTTGGCAGTGACTTTTCGGCTCTAACTCCAAAAGCAAAGGCAACAAAAGCAGAAATAAACAAATGAAACTACATCAAACTAAAAACCTCTGCACAGCAAAGGAAACCAGCAATAAAATGAAAAGGCAGCCTACGAAATGGAAGAAAATATTTGCAAATCATAAATGTAATAAGGGGCTAAGATCCAAAATATATTTTTAAAAAACTCATATAACTGAATAGCAAAAAAACAACCTGATTAAAAAATGGTCAGACAATTTTCCAAAGAAGACATTCAGATGGACAACAGGCACATAAAAAGATGCTCAATATCACTCATCATCAGGTAAATGCAAATCAAAACAATAATGAGAGATGTCTCACACCTGTTAGAATGGCTATTATCAAAAAGATAACAAGTGCTGGCAGGGATGTGGAGAAAAGGGACCTTCCAGGCACTATAGGTAGGAATGTAAATTAGTGCAGCCACTCTGGAAGAGAGTACTAAGGTTCTGCAAAAAATTAAAAATAGAACTACCACGTGGTCCAGCAATTCCACTTCTGGGTATTTATCTGGGTGTTAAAACCCAAACACTAATTTGAAAAAAGATGTACCCCTCCATGTTCAATGCAGCATTATCTATACTAGTCAAGATATGGAAACAATCTAAGTATCCATCAATGAATGAATGATTAAAGAAGATGTAGATATATATAATATATATATTTATATTAGATTATATATATTAGATTATATATATTAGATTATATATATATATAATGGAATGCTACTCAGACATAAAAAAATAATGAAATCTTGCCATTTGTGACAACATGAATGGACCCTGAGGGTTTTATGCTAAATGAAATAAGAAAAAGACAAATACCATAAGATACCATTTATATGTGGAATCTAAAAAACAAAGCAAACAATCAAAGAAAACAAAACAGAACTCATAGATATAGAGAACAGCATTAATGGCAGTTTCCACGGGGCAGGGAGGCTGGGGAATGAGTTAAATGGGTAGAGGGAGTAAAGAGGTACAAACTTCCAGTTATAGAATAAGTAAGCATGGGGATATAATGCAGCATGGTCAATACAGTCAATAATATTGTGGTACATATTTGAAAATGCCAAGAGAGTAAATCTTAAAAGTTCTCATCACAAGAAAAAAAAATTTTTTGTAACTTTGTATAGTGATGGATGGTAACTAGACTTATTGTGGTCATTGTTTTGCATTATATACAAATATTTCATATACAAATATTGAATTGTTGTACACATGAAACTGATGTTAAATATTAATTATTCCCCAATTTTAGAAATATTAAGGAATGAAACATATGCTGTATCACTCAAGCTAGACATAATATTCAAAGCTACGGAAAACAATCAAAAGTTTTTAAATAATTTGGTAAGCTCCTCAGCAGTACTCAATGCTTTTTGGTAAAAGATAAATTTTGAATGCTAATTTTCAAGAAATGGTAGGTAGTATTTCTTATATATTGAGATGCTTTCTCAAAAATAATCTTATGAGCTGCCTATGTTTCTTAAAACGTAAAGGAAAATATAATGTATGTCATATGTTATCCCTTTAAATTTAAAGCAAGTTAAAAACTGAAATGAATTTATCCTAAAACAACTCCTAGTTTCTTAATTCCACAAATTTAAAAATTAAGTTTTTTTGTTATTCACTATATCTCCAAGGTTAGTAGTATATCCAATATTCCAATTCTGGATTTTGCAGATCTACATCTATGTATAGTTTTGCAGATTAAGAGAAGAAAATCAGGGACTCTCTGTGTAACAGTTATGCAGGGACTCTCTGTATAACGTTTATTTAATATATGTAATATATAATTAATAATATATAATAAATAATATGCAATAATATACATTATTTAATATAACCTAAACTTGAATTAGCCAAAAAAGGCTACTTCTTTTTTTAAGACAGTCAAAAGATTTCACTACATTTTAGCTAATACGCCTAAGGAAGCCATGAAGTGGTCTGGGAGCTTCTCAGGGAGGGGCGTGGTCTTTTTCTCCTCATTTTATATCAGCCGGTCTATGTGTGCCTGGGGCAAGTAAGTACATTACAAAATGTACACTGTATAAATGAATCCCATATTATTCAAATACTGATGCTTCTGATGTATAAGTGTAAAATATACCACATTTCATCACTTCACTTGGCTATTAGATTTCTTAATTTAAGGTGAACCACATTATCAGTTCATCCATAGCATTATATCTTCAATGACCAGACTGATAATTCTGATAAAACTAGAAGTCACTGTTATGACTGTTGATGTTGGTTTTGTTTTTAACTGAGGTGGCTGAGAATTTGATTAAGTGGGCTCTAATGTCCGAATGATATTATCAATTGTGTTTACAAACCATGTAAGCCTTCCTTTGCTATTTAGCACAGACATTTTTAAATATTTCTTTTAAAACAAAAAGAAAGAAAGATACATTTTAAAGAATAAATATTACAGGCTCTTATCTGGATGGTAGTTTAAAGGACAGAAGACAGAGAATATCTTTGTGGGCTGGCAAATTTTAATACTCATCCAGAAGCTTGATTTACAATATCTTGATCACTGGAGTGTTCTGAAGTTTAATTGATTAATATTTATGAAATGTTCAAAGTGCAAATTCTCATACTTGTGATGTAAATATGAAAATATTTATATCAAGGTTAGCACTTGCTATTTTTAATTCAATCTACAATTCACTAAGAATCAGTACAAGCACACACCAGTAGAATGCAGTTTACATCAAATAAAGTATTTTCATAACACTGAATTTAGATATATTTGTAAATAAAAAATTTAAACCTCTCTTCATGAGAGTTACTATTATATAAATCATTTGCCAGTTTTCAATTGTCAGAAAACTGTAGAATCAATTTCTTTATATAATACGCCCTTAAACATAGAGAGGTTGTTTATGTAAAATAAGAATTTACCATTTAGTATTTTGCCCATACAGGCCTGAAATTATGACCTTCATAATGAATGCTATACAGGAGTCTGTCGGAGCTGGCATGGACTGACTGCCTAGCATGTGTAAAGCATTGTGTGTTCTACAGATGTGATCAACTCACGTGCTAACCTTAGAAAATAATTATGATGATGCACACTTATTTTCCCCATCTTACAGAAAGGCCATTAGGATCTTAAGCAAACTGCCCCCAAATTACTCAGAAAGCAAGTAGCCCAGGCTTGTCCTCTGAACCACTCCAATAGCGTTCATAGTAGCCAGTGTTAATAAAAACCCCTTTGGAAAGAGAAAAAGAAAAATCTTCATAATAACCCTACTATAGAGCAGTTTAAAAGGTAAAGCATAAAAAGTCCATTAATTCCATGTGTTTTCAACTCCCCATTTATCCTTTAATCAACTTACATTTGCATCCGACCCATAATAACACAAAAATGTTAACTATTTCCCTGTATCGTACTGCGTTCTAACTATTAACATTGCTGGGCCCTTTTCAAAACACACCCCCTCAAGCCATTTTTCTTGGGATCCTTGAAAGAACCCCTGGTGGTGGCAACAGCAGGGATTGCTACCCCTGTTAGGCGATACAAGGTTTTAAAGACACGGAAGCTCAGAATGCAGAAGTGAGGAGACTAACTGGAGATGGAGAATCCCAAAGCTGCTGGAGCTTCCATCCCCAGTGCTTAGAACAGAGCTTAGCACACAGTAAGTACTGGATTTACAGCCATATAAAACCATGACCCGGGTCTGCTACTCATAAGCCAGTGTTCTCTTTACCCATTGTCATGTTGTCACTCTCCTCATGGCGTATGGGGCTCGAAGCATGACTTGGAGCAAGGTGCACTGGAAATGTGATTTATTCATTTTCATGGCAAGAAACTCATTAAAAATACATTATGCTACCGGAAGAAATAGGTAAAGTTATTTTTATCAATAATATGGCTTATCAAAAGAATACAATGCCTTCTAAAAGTGAGGCCAACACAGTAACGCTAAGGCATCAAATTAACAGTTGTTTAACTGAAGTTGTTATTTCCTTTAAAAGATATTTTTTGAGACTGGATCATTACATTTTCTTAATTGGCCCACAGAGGAGGGATTGGAAATTTCTCTCCTACAGAGATACTCCAAGGATGGAATGAGATACTGTTCAGAAAGTACTTAGCATACAGCTCTGATTCATAAAGCTTTACTTGGTAAATTCAAATAAGTCTAATTCAAAATGACAAAATAAAAACTGTACCCACAGAGCCCTTCAAATCTCACATGACCCTGGCTTTCCAACATAGTTCTTTTAGTAGTGGTTCATTATTTAGTTTCAATTTTTAAAAGTGTTCACATCTTTCCCTTATTACTTTTATAATCACACATGTTATAGGAAATTTAGAAAAATAAAAAGAAAATAACATCAGCTGTCTTATCCCAAGCCAGAGATAATCACTATTAGGGCTTTAGTTAATTTGTTTATATTCTGTCTTAACTGAAAAAGCAAAAAAGACAAACACGGGTGAGGGTAAAGGGGAAGTAGGAACATTTAAAATTTATGCCATAATGTCCTGCATACCTGCTCTTTGGGCCCCAAATTTGGCCCTGACCTTTAGGACAGTCAACACAAGACGGAAAAATGTTCATTTCACACTTCACATTATCAGTGAGATTAAAAGCATAGGAATGGCTCAGAAGGGAGACAAGTATTCTTGGAATTAAAATTTAACAGGACATTTTTCTACAGGTTCCTCATAAAGAATACTGAACATTATAATGACCATGTATCAGTCCTTACCCCAGACCTGAGTTTCATAGAATCATCCTGTCTTACAAACCTAGAAATGGATTAATGGCATTATCACAAGTAATTCTACATTTCACTAATGCAATGCCTTTTGACACACAACTTTTGAAAATAACCTGATTTAGGAATGTACTTTAAAAGATCGACTAGATGGAGGGATGGATGTCCTTCAAGCAATTTCTACTGACAGCCATCTCTCACATAAGATACTACTCAGTAGCAAGCACCAGTAAAATGCCTGGAATACAGTCTTCCTTTGCTGCCAGTTGAACAGAGAACCATATGTCCTACCAGACAATAAAATATAAACGTAAAGACCCCTTCAAAGCCAAGCACGTACAAATGCAAGGCACCCAGCCTCAGAGAGAGTGCTACCATACCAACAGATTTTCTCCAAAACTCATTCTGGAGAGTCTCCAGGAATTGGATTAAAATAACTTAATATTTAAGGGCGCCTGGGTGGCTCAGTCGTTGGGCGTCTGCCTTCGGCTCAGGGCGTGATCCCGGCATTATGGGATCAAGCCCCGCATCAGGCTCCTCCGCTAGGAGCCTGCTTCTTCCTCTCCCACTCCCCCTGCCTGTGTTCCCTCTCTCGCTGGCTGTCTCTATCTCTGTCAAATAAATACATAAAATCTTTAAAAAAATAAAAAAAATTTTTTAAATAATAAAATAACTTAATATTTAGCTTTAAAACAATCCAGGGAGAAGAGGCTAAAGGAGTAATGACTGGGAAACAAAAAAATTAATTATTAATGAAAAAGGATTGCCATATTTTGATAATTACTGAGTGATGGGTTTAAAGAGTTCATAATTAAAAAGTGAAAATGAAAATCTAATAAAGTATCGAAGGGAAGTCTAACATTGTACAGCACTAGTCTTAATGTAGACTTTAAGATAAACTATTTATGAGGATACCAAGAAACTTAAAATATACATATATATATCTCACATACAATTATATGTTTTTACAAATACGTATGTTTTATATATTTTTTCTTACAAATACAATTATATACACACATATATAATATGAATGCTTCTTTTAAACCAATTATAAGCTTGGAAACATTGACCAACATAATAAAAATTTTATAGGTACCTGTCTTTATGGCAATAATTAATTAACAGGGTCAGTCTCCAGTCTAGGCTCCTTGTAATTCCAAATAATAAAATGTATCAATTTATAAAAGAAGTTTCTTTGTGTTCTCTAAAACAGGCATCTAGCTTGTTCAAAAGAATTATCAAATGATTAAGAAACAAGCTAAAGGGGGGGCGCCTGGGTGGCACAGCGGTTAAGCGTCTGCCTTCGGCTCAGGGCGTGATCCCGGCGTTACGGGATCGAGCCCCACATCAGGCTCTTCTGCTATGAGCCTGCTTCTTCCTCTCCCACTCCCCCTGCTTGTGTTCCCTCTCTCGCTGGCTGTCTGTATCTCTGTCGAATAAATAAATAAAATCTTTAAAAAAATAAAAAAGAAACAAGCTAAAGGGAAAGTGGCTAATTTTTTTCAGATTTGTTAATCCATCCAGAAATATTTAAGACATTCTATACATATAGTCTGGTAGTTAAGTACAAAAACTTTGGAGCTTAGATGCCTAAATTTAAATCCCAACTCTGTCACTGCCTATGTAATCCTGGACATTCTGTGCCCCAATTTCCTATCCTGTAAAATGAGGGTAAAAGTAGTTACCTACCTCTTGGGTAAATGCGTTAGTCTAGGTAAGCCCTTTAAAAGACTGGTATAGTTATGGCTGGTAAATGTTAGCTATATTAAAGATAATCACCATCATCACAATAATGACTGCTATTAATATTTTAACTAGCCTATCAGAAGTTGATTCCTACTGATGTTTATGCCAGTGGTCCCTTACAGGGCAGGCTGATAGAGCTTAAATGATCAGGGCTATATGCTGGATTCAAGTAGATTAGCTCACAATTGGCTCTTGTTCACAGATTCAAAGGCCAAGGTAAAATTAATAAAACCTGAAGGCAATTTGGTATTATCCCTGATTTAAAGAGGTGGCACTAAAGAGTATCTAAATCCTGACTACGCCTAGTATAAAATCATTGGCCTAAAATACCCACACTTAGATTTTTAGTTGGAAATCAGTTTGGACAAAAGGTCAATCAATCAATAATATGTGGAGAACAAACACATGGTCACTTTTTTGGAAGGCAGTTTAATTGCACTCTGGGTCTGTCAGATGAGTGATGTCACTTCCAAAGCTGATTTTCAGGTGGACATCCACAATGACTGTGTGAGATGGACCCCCAAGAGCGCACATGTTCACGGGAGTCGGAGAACAATTCTTGGTGGGGAAAGGCAGAAGGGTCACACTACACCAGCAAGAGTTGTAATTTGGCCCAATTCCTAAAATTTGACAAAGTTTCCCTCTAGGGACTCCAGTCTTCCCTGTCCTTGTACCTCAAGGAATTTGGGGGGGGGGGCTATCATCAATAATCTAAAAATAAACAGGAGGGATGGGGGGTTTTTTTGGGTTTTGTTTTGTTTCGTTTCATATAATCAAGAGGCCTACTCTTCAAATGCCTGGATAAAAGGTACACTTGATGACTTTAAACAGCTATTTGCCAGTGGAGAAAACACACTGCACTGTGCAAATGCAAACTGAGATAACTCCTGTTCTCATCAGCTACTTAGTTCTTTGTAAACTCTTAACAGGAAAGGTGGGGACCATCCTTGGAATAAGTAGCCTAGAAAGCAGAACAATTTAAAATTTTAAAAAAAAAGAAAGAAAGAAAAAAAGGCTACAAAATTACTACTGTTCCACCTCATATGAATGAATGACATGGGGGTATCGCCTCCCCTGGTTTAGCACCAAGGTCTAGAGGAAGCCCTCCCCAGGAGAGACTGTAGAGGTTATACATAATTCCTGGCTTACAGCATGCAATTGTCCAAAATACAGTGGTTATGTGCTTGGGAGTGACAGATTCTTCATCCAAGGACTGGATGTTATGTTAAAAAACAGTAGGGTTTCAGAAAATCAAATATGATATCCACCCAGCGGGGTTTATGACTCTGGAGAATATCAACTCATGAGGATCTATCAGACATTTAAGAATGTCCTAAGAGGTTTAAAACTGTATGAGAAAGTAAATTATGAAGGGGAAAAAAAAAACCAAAACAGCAGGGCAGAAAATTTAAAACATATGAGGTGTAAATCTGGGTTGTCAAGAGCTAGAATTATCAAGAGGAATAAATTAAAAGAATTAAGAAAAGACTTAAAAAAAAAATCCCGGAAAATAAGATAAGAAACACAAACAAACATGCAGTATAGAAGGATATAAACATAATTTAACACCTGTCATCTAGTATACAATAAAGAAGTATTGGAAGTATGAATAAAATGATTTTTAAAAAGAAGCACAATTTTAAATTATTAAAAAACTGAAATATGATTTAAGAAATAGAAAACATGGTAATTGAAACATAAAAAGTAAAAAATTAAAGTAACTAAGGTTAAGAATTGGCAGGAAACAGGGGCGACTGGGTGGCACAGCGGTTAGGCGTCTGCCTTCGGCTCAGAGCGTGATCCCGGCGTCATGGGATCGAGCCCCACATCAGGCTCCTCCGCTATGAGCCTGCTTCTTCCTCTCCCACTCCCCCTGCTTGTGTTCCCTCTCTCGCTGGCTGTCTCTATCTTTGTAGAATGAGTGAATAAAATCTTTGAAAAAAAAAAAAAAAGAATTGGCAGGAATCAAAGAAAAGGTAAATGTTTTTAAATTGTAATCCTACTGACTCACACGAAAGCAGCCAAACTAGAGACTATTAATTATGAAAAAGTTCCTCACTGGGGGCCACTCTACTGAACGTTCCCTGTCAGCCCACCAGAATTTCTCAAATTCACTTCACAAGCCTGTGGGAAGCAAAACAACAGCAAAGGGACTTCCAGGTAACATTGGTTGAGTTTGTCATTTCCTGATGTTCCCCCCAAAGACCCCGTTCTCCACCACCATCTCTCCTAACGCTATATTTCATATGTGAGGCTTTTTATTATTTCCATAATTATGTTCTTAAAATCTACAGGTAAAGTAGGCTGAGGTCTGACAAGTAAAACACTGAAGTGTCTTTCATAATATTTCAACTAAGTATCCACGAACAGCCACAAAAGACTCCTGTTCCAAAGACTCAATTCAATTCAACAAATATTTATTCAGGCTCTATCATAAAATGTTTTCAGGAAGGAAGGCTTACACTGGCTTTAAATCCTTGGCCCAGTTAGATGAGAAGAATACCAACTCCTCTGAAGAGACTCAAATCCCCGGCTTTGTGTTTGTGTGCTGCCTCAAACATTCTCCCCTAAATACCTCTTTTGTCCCAAGACACTTCTAATTCACTTTTTAAAAACATTGATTGGAATAATAATTATGGATCAAAGGTAGAAACAGCACTTCCTAGAAAGCAAATAGCCCAGATATAACCAAAAAAACCCACTTAATCTGCATACAGATTGACCACACAGCTCTGCTTCTGGGAACTGAACAGTAAACAATGGGACAAATCATTCTTTCCCATCATTCAGTGCCATGCACTGTTCTAAATACCTGGGATAAAAGAATGGGTGCAGGGGGGAGGGGAGGTAGAAAGAAACAGTCAAAATTATGGCCCAAAGGGTGTTTATGCTCTTAGGTGATTTACTCAAATTTATTGACTTTACCTAATAAAGATGTTCTGAAACTTTGTGTGTAAATCAAATTCTTCTCAATCAAAACATATTTTAAATGAACAAAGACAGCTTACAGTATTTAATAAGCAATGAAAACGCTACTTTTGCAAAAGAAAGGGCTATGGGTAAAAAACAGACATATCAAAGAGGACATTCACACTTACATATTGAAAAAAATTCATTTTTTATATTTCAGGTTTCTAAAGAACACTATCGAGAACTGAATAAGAACAAAGTAGAGTGAAATTTTACTTTTAAGAAAGTATTCTATGAATTTTCTTGAATATTTATAGGAACATCTATTTCTCAAACTGCTTTTTAAAAGATGAAAATGAATTTGGTTATACAGAGAAACTATCAGGCCAGTGCTTACTGAAAAAAAAAGCAGGAAAATGGGAATTGTTAATTTTTTTTAAATTTCATTATTTGTTCATTGTGAATTTGCTAGATATATTTCATACTCAGTCATCCCAATAATGGATTTAAGTGTTGGTTATTAAATATAACAGTTTATTCTGCACCTTGTCGCTTGCTTCATCTCATTTTTCTCTTTAAATACAGAGGAAAAAAAACCCCAAAAACCTATGCATTTTCTTTTCCAACTCAAAAAAGCAAGGAGTCACTATAAAAACTATAATCTAAATATTAATCTTAATAGTACCAATGATATCAAAATATTAAAAAACAATATTAATCTTAGGAACATTAACAGACAAGTTCACAAAAATATTACATATGTAAGTGGAAAAAATTTGCCAAAGTATATGCATAAAGATGTTTAAAACAAAAACACAAAAACTGAATGACTCTTAAATATCCAGGACTAAGGGAACAACTGAAACATATTGTGATAAATCCATATACCAGTTCTATTCAAATATTAAAAAGTAGTGTCCTGGGGCACCTGGTGCCTCAGTGTTAGGCATCTTACTCCTGATTTCAGCTCAGGTCATGATCTCAGGGTTGGGCTCCACACTCATCAGGGAGTCTGCTTGGGATTCTCTCTCTCCCTCTTCCTCTGCCCCCCCCCCCCCCCCCCCCCCCTTCCTCCCATAAATAAACAAATAAATAAAATCTTTAAAAAAAAAAAAAAGTGGTGTCCTAAGCATTCTTTCTGATATTTACATAGGAAGATATTAAATTAAAAGAACAATCTTAGGAGTTGTGACTAGAAGATGGTCAGGAAAAACCCTGAGAGTCTGCCAACAGTTAATTACACGTATTTAATATCTGTAAGAATTATGTAGCCTTATGAGAAAGAAGAATATAAAAATGCAGTGGTCCATTAGGTTCAAAGTTCTTTAGTGTAGATACAAAGGGGATTCACCTATCTTAGGTGCTAAAGAAATTCAAAATCCAATCAAACGATCATTCTGGGTAGGAATGTGAGACTTTTTAGCACACAGAAGTAATATATTGAATATATTATAAATATAATTGAATCGAGGGATATAAGATACATGATTACCCTCCCTCCCCTTCTTGAAGTTATAGAATCACTGACAGAAATAGAGTTCTGTAGAACTGATCTACATTGCCCACAAAAATCCAATCTCTGTCCCAGCAAAAAGCACTGGGGTTTATGCAACCTTAATAAAGCCAGGAAGATAATGGCAAAATTTATATAAGAACGGAACTCCGCAAATTGTGTGGGATCAAATAATTATTTCACAAGTGAAAAACATCTTTTAAACATGGGAGTATCTGAAATTAAATATAGAAAAGTTTGAGAATCAAAACTATAATATCGATATTTTTGTGCATATTATATACATATAATTAAGCTATTAATTTTGGCTTATCTGTATAACACTGGAACTTCTAGGAACTTAAACGTTATCATATTTGCATATTCATGAGTTTCACTTACTAGATGTATAAGAATTAAAGACATATAAAGCTTTACCAAGCAGCTGACTGCAATATTTAAAGAAAATCAAATATATTAAATTTACCAATTCAATTGAAAATGTTCGAAAGTATCTAAATAATTGGGTTTGTAAAGGATACTAAGAATTCTTCGAAGGTTCTTAAGTGTAACTGTTAAAATCTGCTAGACTGTAAAAAAAAAGTGTAAGTTGCACTAGAAAAATTAAGACGAATATCTTAACCTATAACTTTAACAACTTGAACATTAAATTCTAAAGTCAAATAAATATCTGAAAAGCCTTTCTTTCAGATAGAAATTACCCGAAAAGGCAATGAACATTTTATATTTAAAAACTGACATATAAAGGTATAGTATCAAATTGCCAAGATATGGAAACAACCTAAGTGTCCATGGATGGATGAATGGATAAAGATGTGGAATGTATACAAAATGGACTATTACTCAGCCAAAAAAGAAGGAAATCTTGCCATTTGCAAGAACACGCATGGACCTTGAGGGTGTCAAGCTAAGCGAAATAAGTCAGAAAGACCAATACCATATGATTTCACTTACATGTGGCATCCAACCAACCAACCAACCAAAACTTATCAATACAGAGAACAGATGTGGGAGATTATCACAGGAGAAGGGATTGGAGGGTAAATAAAATGGGTAAAAAGGGTCAATTGTATGGTGACAAGTGGTACCTAGACTTACTGTGGTGATCACTTTGTAATGAATGATAATATCTAATTATTATGTTGTACACCTGAAACTCATATAATGTTACATACTAATTTTACCTCAAAATTAATTAATTAAAAGAAAAATAAAACAATGTGGTTGTGATAGTTACAATAAATATGGAGTAAAAAGCGTGAGTTTGGCCACTTTCTCTTTTCTCCTATCTCTACAAAGATTGATTAGGAAGAGACGTCCAAGAAAATGAAATAACAATCTCAAAGAGATACCTGCACTCCCAAGTTCTTTGTAGCATTATTCATAATAGCCGAGACATGGAAACAACCTAAGTGCCCATCAGTGGAAAAATGAATAAAGAAAATGGGATAGATACACACGCATATATGCACATACACACAGAGGAATATTTTTCAGCCATAAAAAAGAAGGAAATCCTACCACTTGCAACAACACGGACGGTTCTTGAGAGCGTTACGCTAAGCGAAATAAGTCAGAGGAAGACAAGTACTGTACGATTTCACTCATAGGTGGAATCCAAAAAAGCTGAACTTAATAGAAACAGAGAACAGAGTGGTAGTTGCCAAGAGCTGTGGGGTAGTTTGAAATGGAGAGATGTTGGTCAAAAGGCACACACTTCCAGGTAGAAGATGAATAAATTCTGGGAATGCAATGTAAAACATGGTAATTAGAGTTAACAATCATGTATTATATCCTTGAAAGTTGCTACAAAAGATCTTAAATGTTCTCATTATTTAAAAAAAATTGCAATTATGTGAGGTGATGGATATGCTAAGTAATCTTATTGTGGTAATCATTTTGCAATATATACAGGATTCAAATTATCATATTGTATACCTCAAACTTACACAATGTTATGTGTTAATTATACTTCAATGAAGTTGGGGGAAAAACAAACTAGAAAAAAACATAGTAATAAAAGAAAAGAGTAAAAAAAACCATATAGAAGTGATGATGAGTATATTCACTTGCAGAAAAAAAATCTGATATTTACTAAAATATTTTTAACCTGGGTAGTATGATCCATTTGGGGGCATATGTGAATTTCTCACATTTTCTCCAATGAATGTGGCATATTAAATTTCCAGTTACTGCTATAACGAACGACCACAAACCTAGCAGCTCTTAAAAACATAAATTTACTCTCTTCCAGTTCTGGAGATCAGAAGTCCAAAATCAGTTTCCCTGGGCTAAAATCAAGGCATGGTTCCTTCTGAGGTTCTGGAGGAAGATCACTTTTCTTGCCTTTTTGAGCTCTGAGCTCTCAGCTTTGACTGTATTACTTCCTTCCTGATCCCTTCCTTGCATCACTCCAACCTTCTGTTTCTGTTGTCACATCTCCTATCACTACTATCCTCTAACTCCCCCCTGCTTCCCTCATATTTGGACCCCAGCATTCTTGGCTCTTGTCCATTTCCTCCATCTTCAAAGTCAGCAACAGGGGATAGAGTCCTTCTCATGGTTAGAATCCCTCCTGCTTCTCAGTCTCATCTGTCTGACCTAACATGGAAGATTCACCACTTTTAAGGCCCTCATGTGATGGGATTCGGCTCACCCAGGTAATCCAGGATAATTTCTCTGTCTCAAAATCCTTAACTTAATCACATCTGCAAAGTCCCTTTTGCCTTAACATTCACAAATTCTAGGGATTAGAGTGTGGACATCTTTGAGGGTCATTATTCAGTCTATCACACATGGTAATTTTGTAATTTTCAAAATAAAAGAAAAATAATTAAGTAATTGAAGTATAAAAGTTATAATTTTTCACGTGGGGAAATCTAAACAGAAAAGATTATACAAAACCAAGTTCCTTTTCAAGTGGCTTTAGACCCACTGACTTGCATTATTCTTCAGGAGTCAGAACCTACAACATTATAATTTCTGGACCTATAATTCTTAACATTACTTCAACAACATATTTATCAACAGAAACCAAGTGAAGAGTGATAGGTATAACATGTATTTGCTTCATTCAGTCTATGCCTCTGAACATCCCAAGAAAATATGAGTTATAGCCTACACGTTGTTACTGTGAGACACTACAATTTCCAAAATTTTATCTGTTTTATTTGCCTGTTTTCTAAATAGAAAACAAGTTTTGTAAGGAATTAAGAGCATTTGTGTGAAATTTCTCTCTCTCTCTCTCTTTTTTTTTTTTTTTTCCTTTTTGGCTAACCATGTTATTTTCTCCAGCACACAGAATATAATAAAGGACAACTTGAAACTATTGATAATGTTATCCTTCTGCATGTAAGTCAGTGCATTTTGCCTTTGTGATCGTTGCCATGGGTGCTGACGCTTCAAGGCAGGCCTTTCCTGTTTACCTATTTGAAATAATAAAGGTAGTATGAACTACCAAAATAAGTAAAATTGTTTGCAGTTTGACACAATAAACATGTACAAACCTATCAAAGTATCTTGATTTACACTGGCTGGAGAAAGGGAACTTAAAACTACTTCAGATACCTTCAAAGTGAGATCTAATTAACTAGTTAATGAAACCAATTCTAAATGTTCCTTGTCTGTTCATCTTTAAGTTATACAAAAACTTTTGATCACAGGGGATAATATTCTAACCAAAGTAAGGTTTATGTTTGTTTTTGTTTTTAGCATAAGACTCCATTTAGAAAAGTTACTCAAAGTGACATGGTCAATTTATATAAATAATCTGATGACCCTTTCCATGCAATAAATTCTAGGTGTAAGTTTTGCTTTTATCCTTAAATATACAAGGATTTTTGGCCAAAAGACGATAAAACGTCTTCCCTAAGGAAGTTTTTTCTTTCTGCTTTTGCTTGTTGTTTATTTTTAACTTGAAACTCTGTAGTTTTTATTGTTGAACAAACACTCAAAAGGCATTCTAGGACAACAGCCATAAACTGAGGGTTCTGGACAAGTGGGTATACGGTCCTTCTATTTAACATAGTGTATTAGCTCAGATCTACTCTACCAGTCCACTCCCAAAGAACTGAATAAAAGCAAAGATCATGCAAGAGCTCGTCTTCTATTCTTTGAAGACCTATTCAAGCTATTGGCTTTACTTAATTATTCTAAGGATCTACATCCCAGGGTGACAACAGCTCATTCCATATCAATAGATGAAATTAACATCTGTCACAGGGAAGGGCATAGAGCCTTCCTGTCCAGGAGCTACTCTGAAGCTAATCAATTATTTCTCCACACTCGTTATTTAGTAGAGAAGAGCCAGGCATGAGTGACCCATCGAACTACTCCTCAAACAACAACTGATGCCCTGTGTCCTACTAGTTAAAGATGAATTGTCTCAAGATAAGGCTTACAAGGCACAGTATTTGACTCACAGGTATCTAGCAAATTCAGACTTCTAGTGTGGCTGGAGAGGTCTGCTGCCTTTCTGTCAGCCGAGAGACTACCAGGAAGTCATATCAAACGAGAATTCTCTATGTAACTCATGAATTGTATTAAAGCTGCTAAAGTTATGAATTTATCAAAAAGAGGCAACATTTCAGGCACTCTTCTCATCTATTAGGAACAAATAACTACTATATGCTCCCCAGTAGTCACGCAGGGCAGGAACCCTTAGGATTTAATTGAATTATTGATATACTTCAGATTATATCATGTCTATCTATATATAAAGCTACATTTTTGTAAAGCCTAAAGGAAGTACAATTAGTCTGCAAGGGAAGTACTGGCCTTAGCTCTGTACACAAGCAATGCAAAGGAATACGAGGCATTCACAATTTGGAATATCCAGAAGTACTTAAGTAGAAAGAAGACCTCCATATGGCCTGTGATTAATCATGCAAAACAAGTGGGAGTAAGTTTACCTTAGGGTGTGTTCATTCATAACCGACCAAAATAAGCAAACAAAGACATAAAATTTATAAAAAGAGAAAATATATCTGCAAAGCATGATCCTTAGCATACGGGCAATCCAAATACCTCTCAAATGATAAGAAACCACTGAAAGGCACTTTTCTTAAGGACCTTAAGTTATTTTCTCAGAATCTCCTGAGAATCAATGAACTATTCAAGAAGAAATGATTCACTGATTTACACTGGTAGCTAAGATTCTTTACATCCACTAGTCTTGAGCCACACTGATCAATACTTGGTCTTACCATAATCCTTTCTTCCAAGACACCTCTGTGTCCATATCTCCCTGGAAAGAAGTGTTGTGAACCACGGGAGGCCAATTTAATCACACAAGTTAATTAACTTCTTAAGAAAAACAACAGTGTGTGTGGAACTCTAAAGATGGGTAAGGAATGGCTATCCCCACATCTTCTTACTGGAGTACAATAAAAGCAAATTCCAAACCAAATTCTGCTATCCACTTAAAAAAAAAAGGCATATTAACTCAAGGGTGAGGTATGGCTCTAAAATACTTGGGCAATCAGCTATCAGTAATGGCCCTAATAGTCCCAGTGAGAGTTCATCTTCAATGTTCGTTACATTAATTATCAGTACTTGGGGGGGGGGTATCTTGCCACCAATAAGACAAGCATTGTCATGGTGGTCACCGGAGTGACTATACATTTTTTTTTTAATGATTTTTTATTATATTATGTTAGTCACCATACAGTACATCCCCGGTTTCCGATGTAAGGCTCGATGATTCATTAGTTGCGTATAACACCCAGTGCACCATGCAATACGTGCCCTCCTTACTACCCATCACCAGTCTATCCCATTCCCCCACCCCCCTCCCCTGGAGTGACTATACATTTAGCTGACTACATAAAGTGGGATGTGAATTCCACATGAGAGAAGCCTTCCAGACTAAAGAATCATTTATACACACGCATAAATAATATACTGTCAAAGCTGAAGTGCCTTTAATTTCAGCCAACACAATAGGAAATCTAACATTTCTCCCTCTCCCATACTCTGATAATTCCAAACTCTCTGTTCAGATCTATGGCCAGCCCAGCCCCCTCTGTTCTTAGGAATGGCTATAGTGAAGTGAATCAGATACTGGGGGGTTTGCTTTCTACTTAGTAGCTATGTGATTTGGGATAAACAATTTAACCTCCCTCAGTTTCCTTATCCTTAAAGTGGAGAGAAAACGTCTATCACAAAGGGCTACTGTGAAAATCAGAGATGACAAATGAAAAGAAGCCAAGATAAGTCAGGCACACAGAGTACACACCAGGAAGGTTTTGTCCTGGAGGCGTCCCTCTCCCGGCCACTGTCACCGTGAGGCCTAGAACCTTAGAGCGCGCGACCCAATGCTCCTGGGACAAGCTCTTCCTAAAACTCTCCCATCAAGTCATCCTGGAGTTGCTCCTTGAACGTCTCATCTGTGACACTGTGAAAACTTCCAAGGAGATCCACTCAGATTGTAAAAAGCCACCTCTAGACCTCTTCCCAAGGTTATCCATGAGTTATGTGGTGGGGCCACTCCCGCTAACTCAAGCCACAGGAGGCCAGAGCTTCACTGTCACTGTTCTCTTCTGCCCTCTGGTGCCACTAGTCCCATAATCCCAGAGGCCTTGCCTACCTGCTCAGGTCTATTCATCACCACTGATCCAAAGCCAATACCAAAACTTAACTGCCACCCCATCAACCCCACCATTTCCCCGACTCTTTCCAGCTTTTCACAAGAGCAAAAGCCACAACTGTTTGCCCTAGGCCATTGCTTTTGGTCAAGGGGCCTTGAGCCCTACTGTTCCTGTTCTGAGGGTCTAACTGGACTAACCAATTTCTAAATAATTACAACTTTGCAAGTCACCTATGCTCCTAGTTGCAGCTTTCCATACACAGGATGCACATGAAACCTTTCAAAGACACTGAGGGCAAAGACTATACAGATGGTTCCTCATGGCCAGGAGACTTGACTTTTCTGTAAACTGAGAAATATTCTCCAGTCCCACACTAATAATCTATTTTCTTTGATAAAGAAATCACCCTTAGGTGTCTTCCAATTCTTCCTATTCTCTATACCAGATGCCCTGGAGCCCTTATGTATGTCCCTCCCTGAAGGTTGGCCATGATATCCCAGCACTAGGAGAACGATGGAGCCAGTGTGAGGTATTACAAGAACTCCTGGTCCCACCTAAGACGCCCTGCCAGACCATGACCTACTGCCATTTCTCAAAACCTAAAGAGTTAAAAAAAAATGGGGGAAAAGAATGATCATGTTTAATTGATAAAAAGGTTGAGATACGGTGCCATTAATAAATATTTGCCCTGGCCTAATTCAATCAATTAAGTTCTCTGGAACTTAATTCAAGCACCTGAACTAGAATTGAATCCCTGGTGTCTCTATTCTGGCCATAGTTATTCCTTCAAAAGCTAGCGATGGTTCCATAAGTATCCACTAGTTATTATAACATTAGTATGACTTATTTAGACAACCTAGGAAAAGGTTTGATTTTTTGGTATTTTCAACACTGACAGTTTAAAAATCTTTGTTAACACTTTATTGGTTTAATCTTTACTAATGATTCACGGAAAATATTTTGCTTCTTAAGAAAATCTGAAATTTACATCAACATAAATCAAGTTGAATAAATCTCCAGCAAAAAATTTTTAAAGTCCACTTTAAACATTTATGAAAAATAGACAAAAAGCAAACTGCTTTAATGGTATATGGATTTCACATTTGAATAAATTGTTATCCTATTTGCTGTGCAAATATGTTTTTGTCTATGACATATCTTATCAAATCAGGTTTTGATTATATTCAGATTCTTTCTTATCTCATTGTTTATGAAAAAGGAAAGAGACTCAGATCTTTATTCACATATTTAACACTCTTTTAATTGGATTTAAGTGTATTATTTTTGTAACAAAATTTCTATACTCAAGCAAGCTTCAACTGCTCAAAGGATGGCATTTCTCCAACAATCTGAACAAACAAAAGGTACATACAATTTTTTTTACCAAAATAAGTTAGAAAAGTTTCCTGCTAATAAAAACTATGTCTCTTTTGTTAATATGACAAGGCACTATTCTACAGACCTCAGATTATCAATAATACCTTTTATTAGGTGTATCGTTATCTTTTGCTCAATATTTTCATTGTCACATTCATATTTTTCATTTATTTGATGATACATATGTGAAAAAAGTGTCTGCTGACAATTAGGGGAGTAGAAATCAGAAATTTTTGAAATTATGCCTGAAAACAAGCAATAAATTCAACAAATTCCTCGTCAATCAGTGACTTAGAAAAAAAGCCAATGAACCAGTGAAGGGTACATATTTTTCCCCCTTTCACTAAAATAAGTTGAACAAAATTCCTACATGATTGCATATTTAAAAATCTAATCTTCGTATTTGCCAACATTGCTAAGCTGCTGTATCAACTGTCTAGTTTTAGCCAAATAAAACCTTTTTGCAACTTTGGAAGACACTTCCACACAGGAAACTATAAATTTTGACAGGCAAAATTGTGTCTTAATATGTGGTGTTTTATACCAATTCTTACCTTTCTGACTATCTAAAATATGTGATATTCCTTAATGGCTATAGTGGTCAGGTAATTAAAAGCTTTGTTTATTTATCTCTTTTCTGGGTGAGACTAGAAAGACAGAGTAAAAGACGGCAAAATGTGGGTTTCTTGGCTGCCAAGCGGCTTCAAGTGGTGCTGTCATTATTGGTTTTTAGTGGTACAAAAATACTTGGTTGACAGTATCAAAGAAATTCCTGGGGGAAACTTCACATATTCTTGTAGATGGAAAAAAATTTTGAATACATGTGAGCAAAATAACCATTTTCTCTATATCTAATTTCTATCAATACAGAAAAACTGATGCACTTTTTTCTTGTTCTTTTGTGTTCTAACATATTCCAACATTAAGAAAAGTTTTAAGAAACTGAAATCTCATTTTCAAAGCCTCTCTAGAATGATGCTGAGGAAATTAAAAGTTAATCACAATCTTTAAAAACATCCCCCCCCCCTTTTTTTAACTTCTATTGCCACATTTGGGCTTAGATCTTTCAGATGAATCAAGGTGACTCTAGAAGGTCAGAGGTCAAAGATATTAGTTATGTCCAACTCAGGAAAGCGAAGCAAACAAATAAAAAAATAAAACAACTCTCATGTTATGATCAACTCCTATGAATTGCATTTTATCCACCTCTAATCTAATCTGGGTCCAGTCCTGCTATCTTGAGCATACTCATTTCTTGGTATAGCTTGAGAGCTCATTCAGTGATTCCAGTCTAAATCACATACACATGTTTCATGTAATTATCTCTTCTACTCTAAAAGATGGATACTTGCTGATTGTGGTTGTTTAAAGGTTTTATAATGGGGCATGGGCTTCAATAAGAGGTAAGTGGTAAGTAGTGAAAAGATTTGAAAAAGACTTGTGATTGGCTCAATGAAACTGATAACTCAGTTGTTTCCCAGTAAAATGGCCTCTCATCCCAATATCACACTTTGGCATGTGTGCGAGCAACCATGTTATATGAGCTATTCATCAGATGTAACAACTTAGCAAACAACCCCTAGATGCTAGTATAACAGCAAAATATGATCTCTCAAAGTCATCTCTAGTGCCTTCCTCCTCGTATCAAGGGTAGATTTGCAAAGGAACTTTTGATTTCAGTCTTCAGGATCAGATTTGAGAATCATTATGTTGCCAAATATTGTACCCTTACCTATTTTAGTTTCCTTTTTTATCAAATGAAGTATCACTGAAATTCTACTTACAACTGAAAAAGAATTAAATCAACTTATTGTCAAAAATAATAAAAACCAATAAAGATGTGCTGTACTTTTATCAGCATGTGTGTTTTGCATTTAGCAATAATCAAATTACTCCTTGAGGAATTCTGAGAAGTTGAAATTTGAGAGGCAGTTTCAAAGAACTACTCCTAAGATTTGCCCTATTATAGAGAGCAGAGAAAACATGTTATCTAGGCCTTACAGTCATACTGCTTTTTAATACTACAATTTTATTAATATGTTGATATAAGAATAAAATAATAAAGTACACATTTCTTTTGCTAACAAGACAGTATGTTATTTTGTAAAGCCTTAGACTATCAATAATCCTATTTATTATACACCTATTTGCTAGGCAGTATATTTAATCCTTTATATATATTATCTTTAATGTTCAAAGTAATGTTAGATAAGTCACAACCATACATTCATAGGCTTACAAATGTGTTTGTACTGTCCAGTAAGGTCATTAAAAGTCACTCATGCATAAACTGGTGAAGACCTATATATAATCACCTCACACACACAAAAAGAGTAATAATAATTTCTAAATAAAGTTTTAAATAGCCCTTAATAGCTGTGATAGGAGTCTGTTGATATGAAGCAACACAGTTATAAAGTATGGGGCAAATTTACAAACTTTACTAATAATTTTCCAGTCCCACACCTACCATCCAACCCCCACTCCCACATACATGCACATTATAGATTTCACAGAAAATTCTTTCAAATTCTCAATCCTGGATCTAAAGGCCCAAATTAATTTATATATTTGTCAAAACAGCCAATCATCCAATTCTTAGAATATTCCCTAGAATATTTTCTAGAATATAAAATAAATATAAAATAGAGAGAATATAAAATAAAATAGAGAATTCTCCTTGTGGGGTGCCTGGCTGGCACAGTCAGAAAAACATATGACTCTTGATCTCAGGGTTGTGAGTTTGAACCCCACATTGGGCACAAAGAGTACTTAAATAAATTTTTTTTAAAAAAGAAATAAAAAAGGAATGTTCTCCTTGTGAAAACTGTTAAATAGCATACACCTATAAGAAAAGGTTTTCTGGGGTGCCTGGGTGGCTCAGTCATTAAGCGTCTGCCTTTGGCTCAGGTCATGATCCCAGGGTCCCTGAGACTGAGCCCTGCATCTGGCTCCCCGCTCAGCAGGAAGCCTGCTTCTCCCTCTCCCACTACCCCTGCTTGTGTTCCCTCCCTTGCTGTCTCTCTGTGTGTCAAATAAATAAATAAAATCTTAAAAAAAAAAAAAAAAAGAAAGAAAAGGTTTTCAGCTCTGCACATTGATAGAAAATATAAAGCAAAGTTTCTCTTTGGATTATGAGCTATATAATGAGGCCCCATTTTTGCAGGCTACAATACAACATATAAAACAATACTTAAGCATCTGGAGGCCATACGTGATAAAGTAGGCTTTTAAAAATATGTTTCAAACACACTTATATACTTAGATAATAAAGTACTATGTATATATGTAAATATTGCATATAGATAGTACATGAGCATTACATATATATCAAAATATATTCCTATTATACTACTAAGCTTGAAATTATAATTTTAAACATATAGTATTGAATTACATTAAGAATCACTTAATGAAATGACAACTTCTATACTTCATCATTAAATCAGAAATCAACTGACATACAATAATGACAAATATAAAATCTGAATAAAAAGTATACACCTAAAACCCAAACACCATCATTAGCTTAAAAGGATTTTGCTGTTCCTTATATGTTGGGCTGATCAAGTAGTTAATTACTTCCACCTTAATCTGCAGAAGTAGAGTAGCTAAAATTACAATAAAGGCAAAAATGACACAACTGTTAAGAGAACAATTTACAATTAAGAAAGTGAAACAATTACAAACAGCAAAGCTTCTCTCAAACCAAGGAACTAACCTTTATCATGCCTTTAGTGAGCTGTCTTCTATAAAATCTCACTCTTTAGTTTCTCTGGTCAGATACCTGACTGTGTAAACCCAAACTATACGCCAAGGGTCTTACTGATGTTATTACTTCATTTTAGTAAATTCAAAAGGGAAATATGAGTCATCTTTCTAATATGATAACAACCAAAATGAACGGACATATAGTCATATTAATTGCATCTCACATCCCTAAATTAATACTGCTTGTTTAAAAAAAGTGTGCGCGCGCACGTGTGTGTGTGTGTGTGTGTGTGTGTGTGTGTAGATAGATAGATAGACAGACGGATAATGTACCAGGAAACCAAACTAATTCTTCCTTTGGAATACTGTTCCTTGCCTCAAAACAATTCCTTCTTAGTCTATATATTCAAGGTTCCTTTGATAGTAAAAAGTAACAGTGTTTCAGAGGGAAATAAGTTACTTTTATTTTTTTACCTTCCAGAAAACAATAATCATGTATACTAACAAAATACATGTTTTTATATATAACCAGTCTTCAAGGTTACATGCTTGCAAAGTAAAGAAATAAGCATAAGTAAAACCTTACGTTAATACTTCCAAAAAAGAAGGAATAACATCTTGCATATTTAAACATGCTTACATATAGAAGAGCCAGACTAGATTTTTGACCTAAACTAAAAGATAAAAGAATAATTCTTTAGCTATTTAATTCAGTACATACTTGGGGTACATTAATCTTAAAATGCTGAATTACCATTAAAATTTTTCAAGTACAGTCAAATGTCTGCCACTTTCCAAACCTACATAATCAAAGAAAAACTATACACTAAATTCTAAATAACAACAGTAATGACTTGAAGATGAGTTTCTCAGGGACAAGATCTCTCTTATTCTGCCCTATACACCTCATTTGTACACCCCACAAAAAATGCCCCATGAATGTTGCTGACATAAATTGAATTGTCAGTTAACACTTCCAAAGATTTAAGCTAATCTGATCTCTTTTAGTATGAGTACTTAGGGAACTCTCAAATCCTATGAAGCCCCTTTTCAAAAAGTTAATGAAACAATGAATGTAGACGGCTCAGAAAATCAGAACCTTCTGCTATAAGCTCAACATTACTCCATGTCTATATTACAAATTGTAAATGATTTCAAACTCTCAGTTCTCACCTAAAACATTCATTTCCCTCCCTCCCTCTCTCTCTTTCCTTCCTGCCATCCTTCATCATGGTTGATCTCTTCAGCCAGTACTTAAGAGAACCTGAAATGAGGGACAAAGGATCTCCTCCCATTTCCTTAATTCAGCACTGACCCTGTCTGCCACTTCCACTGTCACAAAGCAGAGAGATCCCTGCTATCCTGTGATGGGTATTCAGCCCTCTTAATCTTGTTTCTGCCTCGGTGATAATGTGTCTCAAGACAGATGACAGAGGACAGATAGATGGGAATTTTTCTGTCCAGACCCACCATCCAATAAATATTTATTTACAATATTTTGTATATAAGTAACCCTCAAATACACATCTCTAAATCGAACTCTTTTCATAACCTTATAAAAAAAAAAGTACAAGAGAGTTCTTTACTTTGGCTATCCCAAGCCATTAAACTTCTCAAACTCTTCTTTCAGAAAGAGAACTACAAGAGTAAATACCAAAGAGGTTTGCCTTATAAATGAGCCACCAAAGCTGATGATTTTCCCTTTCCCGTACCTTTCCAGGTCTTTCCCCAGAGTGTTGGCTCAGGTCGCAAGTAGCTCATGACTGAACTCCAGTTTTCTTTCTACCATAACATTTTTGGCATTCTCAAACATCTCCCACACAGCAAATCCATCTTTCAGATGTCCTTGGTTTGATATCTCTATGTGGAAGATTACTGAGGCTTCTAATAATTTGAGCTCATTTTAATTTCAAGGCCTTTTCACAGTTGTACTTTCTCTAAATACCCTAGTCACTACCCTCAGGCCGGCTGCAATCCATAGGCGCTTGAAACCTCTCTTCCTACTCAAATCGTTCCCTCCATCCCTCTTGGTAGCTATTGAGACAACTGGAATTCAGTCTGCCATATTAATCTGACTCAATCTGAATATTCCCTGTGACTCTATCACTTGTTTTAAATTTAGGTAAATTAAAATTCTATACAATTGCATTAGCTTTTTGAGAAATTTCATTATACACTGCTTTTATGCTCATCTCATGTTTATGTTTATATGTTAAGAGCTTATGTTTAATGCTCTTAAAATCAACTGGTTTGCACCCTAATGGAGACTGTTGTAGACTACAGCTTCCACTAAGGGAAGGCTTTCAGTGCCTAAAAGAGTGCTCCTTTTCACATGCAACAAATATCCCATAATGTTGATGAGGAGGCACATAACAGGACTTGTACTAGAATTAGATAGAATTTGTCATTTACATGGAAGTTGAAAAAGACTGAGTCATATGCAATATAAAACGTCACTACATTCAATAACCAAAACTTCTTGACACTCATTGTTGCCTTAGTCTAGCCTCCAGAACTTTTACAAACTTTCTAGATTACTGATTTTTCCCTGGGGATTTTTCTAACATCCCTGTGCTTGATGCCACAATTAACAACACTCGAATTTAGCAACCTCTGCTCCAAACACTTCAAAGAAAACATTCATGATTATTCAAGTGACCTTTATAAGGCAAGTACTAGCCAGTCCTCCAGGGTTGAAATTCAGCACCTTTAGAGACTTCTGTCCCCACCCCCTAATCCCTGCCTGTTTATACTGAGAAGACTGGCGCCATGGCCCCCTTTCCTTCACACTCTTATCACCGCTTTCCATGCAACATCGCTCGGGATGGCTACAGAAACAACCTGAAATTCAGAATTGCACTAGAAACAGTGGTGGGCAGGCTGCGTCTCCTCCCTGGGTGGCGTGGCCCAGGATAATGGCCCTTTTTCCAACCTGCCTTTTGTGACTGCTGTCCCGAGTCCCACAGCCTCAAACTTAAGGGTACAGCCAGCCTTGGGATGCTCCTGGGAGTACCCTCACCCTTTATATGTCTGTGCCTCCACTTCAATGCCCCACTATCAGTGCCTCAGGGTTGAAAAATTTGCTTTCACGTTCACAACAAAGGTAGGACTAAAAAACTACCAGGAGGTGAGAGGTTGTGATCTGGTCAGGTGTTTTCACAGCTGGCTGAGTCAATCATCCCCTCTTAAAAGCTTATTTGACAGGTGAGAAATTCCTCATCTCTAGATCATTCCAGCAACTCCTCAGCATCAGTCTGAGCTGGGAGAGGGGCCTGAAGAGGAAGGGAGTGGTGCTGAAATCGTGTTGAGCGTGTCCCGGGAGGGGAGGCGGGGGGAACTCTGGTACGGGAAGGAGGAATCTGGCGCCAGGAACGTGCCGGTCCAGGGTCCAGAGGGAAGAGAGGGGGGAGCCGGGAAGTCTTAAGAGGAGGGAGAGGCGCTAAGAGAAATGGGGCAAGCAACATACCTGCGGATGTCCCGAGGGGAATGGAAATGGGTGAGGAGGATGCGGACTGCAGAGAAATGGGGAATGCAAGAAGACGGGGCAAGGGGAGAACCGGACAACAGGGAATGCAGTGCCTCAGATACCGGCGTCCAACCCTGGCCAGTGCCAGACCCTTCCAGAGCGCCGGCGAGGCTGGATCCCCGCCGAGCCCCCGGAGCCGGAAAGTTCGCGCGGCGAGGGGCGACCGGACGGGCAGCGCCCCCTGTACGGCGCCTTACCTTCTGGTCGACGATGGAGCAAGCCATCTCGCGGACGTGCGCCAGGCTGTAGTCCCCGGACGAGTCCTGCAGCAGTAGCACCGGCTCACGGCTCAGGCCGATCTGCAGATGGAACGAGATGCCCCCGGCCGGCGCCGCGACGGGAGCCAGGAACGGCGCGGGCCCCGGCCCGGACCCCGGGACCAGCGCGGCGGCGGCCGCCGCTGCCGCCGCCGCCACGGGCAGCAGCGGGCTGGGCGGCCGCAGGACCGGAGGGGCGCTCATCGCTCGGCGGGGCGCGCCAAGGGCCGCGGGGCCGGGCAGCCGAGGGAGGGGGCCGGCGGAGCGGTAGCCGAAAAGTTTTGCTGCCGCGGGGCCGGGAGCTTCTTTCTCCAAGAGCTGAGGCGGAAAATAAAAACTTTCCGGAAAAGTCCCCGCGCGGGGGGAGGGCGAGAGGATGAGGATCGGGAGGGGAGCGGGGGAGGGAAAATGGCTGAGGCGGGAGGACTACGCCGCCGGGAGCGCGGGCGCCGCACGGGGGAGGCGCTGCCGCCGCCGTGGAGCAGCCGCCGCGGCGCGCTCCGAGGGACGGGGCGGCGGGTCAGCTCGGCCGGGGCGCCGGGGCGCCGGGCGGGGGCGGGGAAGGGGGCGCGAGGGGCGGGGAAGGGGAGCTTGGAGGCGGGCACTGCGGAGACACCACCCGGCGGGCGCCGGAGCCGCAAGAGCCGCGGCCGCGCGGCCGCAGTAGCCGCAGGGTGCCCGGTCACCGCCCCCTCCGCCCTGGGTTCCCGGGGCCTGAGCCTCCCCGAGCCCGGGCAGGACTGAGCGGCTGAGCTTGAGGCCGCCTCCGCGGGCGTGGTCCATCCCTCTCCGTCCGGACTTCTGTCTCCGCTAGCCGGGTTGCCCGACCGCAGACGGAGGGGACGGAGCGCATCTCCTCCGAAGGGCGTTCCTAGCGCCGCCAGCTTCCCCGTCCCCAGTCCCCGCCACCAGTTCCAAATGCCCCAGGACAACACACATCTACCAGTGGGATGACCTGTGATGGACAGAAGAACGCCGAGCCCTGCAGTTTTCCGTGGGTCTTACCTTCGAAGCTTCAAGGGAGAATGAAAATAGAGGGTCCTCGGAAATCCACTTACATCCCGCCTCCTTCTGGGAGCCCCTGGGTTTCTTGCCAAAGAGGGTAGGAAGCCTGTCCACGGAAATGTATTTAAACCTGTCTCTACCTTTTTTGTGTCTGACACACCCCGATACC